>NC_064761.1:25541795-25844488 GCF_011397635.1 Epinephelus fuscoguttatus | reverse complement strand
GATTTTGGACAACATACTATCCTATGATGTTTTTTCATGATTTATTTCGACATACTATACTATGACTTTTTTAATGACTTTTGACGACATACTATACTATGACTTTTTTTTCAAGATTTTTGACGACATACTATACTATGACTTTTTTTTCATGATTTATTACAACATACTATACTATGAGTTTTTTTCATGATTTTTGACGACATACTATACTATGATGTTTTTTTTCATGATTTATTACGACATACTATACTATAACGTTTTTTCATGATTTTGGAGACACGCTATGACATTTTTCCATGACTTTTGATGACATACTATACTATGACATTTTTTTCAAGATTTTTGATGGCATACTATAGTATGATGTTTTTTCATGATTTATTACAACATACTAAACTATGACTTTTTTTTATGACTTTTGACGACATACTATACTGACATTTTTTAAGATTTTTGACGACATACTATACTGTGATGTTTTTTAATGATTTATTGCAACATACTGAACTATGATGTTTTTTATGATTTTTGACGACATACTATACTATGAAATTTTTTTTCATGATTTATTATGACATACTATACTATGTTTTTTGATGAATTACTACGCCATACTATACTACACCGTTTTTTCATGATTTCTGACAATATACTACTATGACATTTTTTCATGACTTTTGACGACATACTACTACTACTGCATATGAGTGCAGTGAACGCATTGACACTAGTGTAACTATTATACAGTAGGTGGTGGATAAATGAAGGCACTTTGTGTTTAAGCTCGAAACGAGCTGTGTGATGAAAAGTAGGACAGTTTGGTTTGACAACTTCAGCGTCTCTCTCTCTCAGCCATTACGATGTCACTGTAATCCTCGGAAAAGAAGTGCTACTACTATACTATGACTTTTTTATGATTTTGACGACATACTATACTATGACATTTTTTTCAAGATTTTTCACGACATGCTATCCTATGATGTTTTTTCATGATTTTTGACGACATACTATACTATGAAATTTTTTTTCAAGATTTTTGACGACACACTATACTACGATGTTTTTTCATGATTTCTGACAATATACTAACCTATGATATTTTTTCATGACTTTTGACGACATACTATACTATGATGTTTTTTTGTATTTTTGACGAAATACTATACTACTATGACTTTTTTCATGATTTTGGAGACACACTGTACTATAGCATTTTTTCAAGAAATTAGACGACATATGTCGTTTTTTCATGATTTCTGACAACGTACTATCCTATGTTTTTTCATGATTTATTACGACATACTATCCTATGACTTTTTTTCATGATTTTTGACGACATACTATACTATGACTTTTTTATGATTTATGAAGACATACTATTGTGTTTTTTCATGATTTATTACAACATACTATAATATGACATTTTTCATGATTTTTGACGACATACACTATGTTTTTTCATGATTTCTGAGCACATACCATACTATGACTTTTTTTTCATACAAACTATACTATGCCATTTTTTCCATGATTTTTAATGACATATTTTATTATGACTTTTTTAACATTTTTGATTGCATACTATGACAATTTTTCATGATTTCTGACGACATACTGTAGTATGACATTTTTCCAACATTTTTGACGACATACTATAACTTGTTGATGTTTGACGGCATGCTGTCCCATGACTATTTTTTTCACGATACTTGACGACATTCTATACTGTGTTTTTTCTGATAACTTTTTTGATATACTATACTATACTAAACTATACTATATGGCTTTTTTTGTTTCTTTTACATACTATACTATGAGTTTGTTTTGGTTTTTTTTTTTACATGCTTTACTATGGTCAGCCCTGCAATAGTCTGGCAACCTGTCCAGGGTGTACCCTGCCTCTTGCCTGATGTCAACTGGGATAGGCTCCAGCCCCCCCGCGACCCTCAAGAGGATGAAGTGGTTAGAAGATGAATGAATGAATGAATACTTTACTATGACTTTTATGATTTTTATGCCATACAACATTATGACTTTTTTGTGGACATTCTTTTATGACATACTACAGTGTCATGTTTTATTTCATAGTGTACTATGATTTTTCATACTGTATTATAATCTACTTTTTTTAAATCCATTTTTATGACATACTATACTATGCCTTTCTTATACTATATACTATTACATTATTACTCTTACATTGCATACTATACTGAAAAAGGTCTTAAAGATATAAAGTTTGACCTCAGGATTCCTGCATTTACACTGATCTATCCTTTTACAAACATATGATTCATTGCTCAGCTGCGGTCAGTTTCTGGCTGATGGATCTTCAACAATCAAAGGTCTATTAAAGGATGAACTACATGTAAATGTAAATGATGCAAAAGAGACTGGGAATGAAGCCAGGAAAACTCCAAAGGTAACAGATCAAAACAATTTATTTTAATTGTGGGCTATAAATTATTTCCACATTTCCACTGGCATTTTGTTTTGACAAACATGATTTTTTTCTTCAGCTGGCCACCTGGCCTGTGATTCACATCTGTCCTCCCTGTGGAATGTGATCCAACATCCAACTATTGTTTTACAACAGTTCAAACAAACCAGGAAGTGACTCATTAACCACAACTGAATGACCAACCACAATGTAAATGGGGCTCAAGAGGCATCATTCCAATATTAGTCTGGTGTTTTTCTGCTTTGTTGCAAGCAGATGCACTGAATCATAAAAACTGTTAATATTAACACGTGATACCAGCGGTGGCACACACATACATGCAGTGGCTCAGTTTATCCCTTTTCCCTTTCAGTGCTTTGTTTAAGGAGAGTAGAGCGCAAGAGCTTTAAGTAGAGCAAGCCACATTTAGCCCAGACATAGAAAAAAACCTACCACAGCCTGTGTTTGACACAAACACTTCTTAAAAAGGAGCACGTCATCAGTGTAAGATGACCTAAAAGCAACAATGGCCACCTGTGGCCACCAGTAGTCATGCAATCTCAATATGATTCAGTGTTAACAAGGCTGATTTGACAAAACATAGTAAACAGGAAAGAGAGAAAGTTACCTAGGCAGATTAAAAAACTTTACAGAGGAGTGCAATGCAACATCATTTTGGAAAATACTGTTAACTGCTGCTGATTTATACAAACAGGTCACACCATTATAAAATATGACAGAGATGGTTTCCTGGAGCTTTCATCTGTATTGACATGCAAACCTGTGAACACTGGTCACACCCACTCCTTGGGGTTTCGTAACACCTCCAGCATCTCAGCCTCCTGGGTTCCTTTGGCAGGCTCATGCATGTACTCCCACCTGAGGACGAAGGGTGAGTCGGTTACTAAGCAACACCGACAGCTCATTACTGTCATACAAGAGCAGGGCTAACGATGCTTCAGACCAGTGTTATCTTACCTGGCAGTGAGCGGGAGGGACATGAGAATGCTCTCAATTCTGGAGCCAGGCGTGGCCAAGCCAAACTTCACTCCCCTGTCATACACCAAATTAAACTCCACATATCTACAACAAAAACACACAAAACCAACTGTGGCTTCACGTGATTTGATACATTAAATGGACACTGTTAACAAAACAACATGCAAACCAAGAAGTTTTAAACGAGCACTCAAATCAATGATTAACCTCATTAAAAACTTGCTTATGTAGGTAATCCAAGTTTTCCAGGTTGGTGCATTCATGTGGTGGCGAGCAGCCTTTGATATGAGAATTTTGGCTGCAGTGCATGAACTTTTGTAATGCCATAAAGTAACGAAATTCACATCATCTTTTGTCCATCTTAGCTGAATGTTTGTCTTTTGGGGTTGCCAAATGCACATGTCACATGCAAAGGTCAGTTAAAGTTAATCTGCACTTTCAACTGCATGACAACACAACTTTGACACAACAGGTCAAGTTTACTTGATGTGACTGAACCGGAGGTCATTCACTCTGCCAGCCTCTTCTTTCTACCTCCCACTTTATCTCACCCATCCAACCCCTGTCCACATTTCCGGGTCACCATTGTGCTTTTTCCCCAGTCATAAACCAGCTCTCTAGCTCAGTCTCTCTGTTGCCATCTCTTAATAAATGACTCAAGACTCCCCCCCACTGGGGCAGAGAGCACTCAGAGGATGTGGTCCAGTTTTGAAGCACACAGGCTGTGCATCAGCATCTACAGCAAACTTTTTATTATAAATGATTTTGCATCTCATTAACGGGTTTCAGACTTTTTTTTTTTAATTTCAACTTTTACAAACTGAAAGACACTGAAGAAGTGCTAAATGTGTTCATGGCTATTTATAATCCATTAATTCATTGTTGATTTGGATGACTTCATCAACAGTAATGGTATGTGTGGAGAAGTCACATTTGGGCCTTACCTATGCTGACTTCTAGTATTAAGGTTAGGTTTTTGAGAGTGTTTTCACATATAGTCTTTTTTTAAATAAACCAAACTTTGTCCTCTGAATATGCTCCAGAAAGTGGACCAACAGAAAAGGGACTCAAATCTTTTTGTGTTCACACTGTCAGATTATTTGAAAAAGGACTCAGTTCCCTTTCTGTTCACGCTATAGCCTATGTAGTTTTGTTTTTACTTTGATGTGTCACTGCAGTGCAGTTATGAAGCCCCTCACTTTCAGATGAAATTAAAATTGGAGGAAAACCTTTGAATGCTGTGTGCTGTAGACTGTTGCTGTTTGATGCATTCTACATTCCACATCTGGAGACGTGCAGTATCTTCCATGGACCAAACTACTCCTCGTCCTGCATCCTTGCTAGCGTTACAGACCAAAATGGTTTCATCTGCTTTTTCAGGCGTCCGAGTGCAATTACATGTGATCTAGAGGGCTAAATACAATGGCAGAGAGCAAAGCGAACTGGAGCACTTTGTGTTCACAGTGCACAGGTTAAGCGGACTTGAAACGAACTGAACTCAGAGTTCGCTTCAGAGGGGTCTGAGTTATCTTGGAGTGTTCACCCTGAGTCCACTTAAAAGGCTGAAAAGGACCAAATGTGAAAACACCCTTTAGTAGAGCTAGTTTTGAAAATTTGGCTTCAAAGGCTAATCAAGCAATGCAAACAAAGAATGACTGAAAGCAGAGACTTCCTAAAGCTTTAAAGCTTTTGGGGCTTGGGTCTTGAGTTTTTGCACGGCCATGAGTAATGAAAATGGCCTTCACTACCAGCAGAGCTAACTGATAGATTAGACTCTTGCTGTATCCGGTCAGCAAAACAGCAAAAACGTCGTTGCACCAAACGTTCTTGCAAAGGAAAGATTCCAGCGCCGTCTTCTGTTCCTCTTTTAGAGAAAAAGCCAAGTCTAACTCGTTCATTGTGGCGGCCAAAGCCGTTTCAAACAACTGGTGTTGATTCTGGACTTCGTCGTCGCAGCACTGTCGTCATCTGTTTAGCTCGCCTCTGGCCCGCCTATATCAGATACACTGATGTGATTGGTGCAGCTCGGCTACAAGGGCATGGGTAATGAGCATCATTACTGATTGCCAGAGTGACTCGCTGAGCAAATTCAAATTGTGCTCTTGCGAGAACTCTGGATTTCCAGGGTACTAAAATGGGCTATGAAGTAAAAAATCTCCTTTTACCAACTTTTTATGTAAAACGTTACATACTCATCAACAGCCACCGGTTCTTTTGTGCATCTTTTACTCACCTTCCTCGTCGCACCTGCTGCCAGTCCTTCTCCTCATCAGTGAAGGAGTCATTGAGGTGTTTGTACACGATGGGCAGGTAACAAGGCACCACGGTGCGAGCGCAGCTCTTGACGAAGTTGAATACCTCCTCCTGACTCGGGGAGTCCAGGTCATCGAAGAAGATCCCTCCTATACCTCGAGTCTCTCCTCTGTGCCGGACGTAGAAGTATCTGTCACACCTGGAGAGACATACCCAAAAACATCAGTCAATAGCTGTTCTCATCTTACTTTCCTCTCCTTTTTTTTTTAAACCAGGGCTGGACTTTAAAATATTCAGCAGATCTGGGCTATGCAGATATATATTATTTAAAGGCAGGAGGAGAAAATGAATTAAAAATAAGTCAGGTGTAAGCACATCTATAGTGACAGTTTACAAGGAAATTAAATGTCTCATATCTACCCGTTAAATATGAAGCTAAAGCCAGCTAGTTTGGTTCTGTCTACAGGTAAAAAAAAAAATCTGCCTACCAGCACCTCTACAGCTCAGCCCAAGCTTCATTTTGATGGAAAGATACAAGATATAAGATGAAGAGTGCTTTCAATCATGTCATCCAACTCTCTGCAAGAAAGTAAATAACCATATTCCCCAAAATGCTTTTAATTCAACTTCAAATTAAGTTGACACATGTACTCATTACAAGCCACATCAGATAAACCACACCCTCCCTTTCCACATCCCCCACGGTCATTCGATGGCCAGCGTCAGGGCTCAACGGTTTTTCCGCAACTGCAGATTTCAGGCAGAGACGTCCCCTTATCATCATTCTACAGTGAGGATACACCCACTGTAATCCACGCAGACAAATACACAGAAATCAGACCTACATATGTGTACGTGCTGAGGTACACATACGGGGCGCAAAATACTGTTTTCCGAGTACACGCACTGGTGCATGCAACTTTTAAAATTATCTGCGCCATTTCTGTTTTATGCACCATTTGGTGAACTTGTCTTCTTGGCGCTTCCACCACGGCTCGGCCGAATCAAACATTGTGACATTTTCTTTTTTTAAACCATTCAAATATGAGGATATTGTCAATATGTTAGTGTAATATGAGCTGACTTCCCCTTTGACTCTTTTAAAAACTGCGCAGTAAACTGTGCATTTGCAATTGGTATTTTGAGCCTAGACATTCATGTGGATTATCATAAATGCAGGACTGATCTCGAGTCAAACTGTACCATTTCTTAAAGTCGGGGTAGTACTGTGGGTGATGCTTGTCACAGGCCTCCTTCAGGGTGTTGTGGAAGTGAAAAGCATCTTCTTTATTGATATAAACTGGAGTCAGGTCTGTGCCTCCACCAAACCACCACTGCTTAGAGCCTGAGACACACACACACACATACACACAGACAGACAAGGAAGAAAGAAACAAGGGTTATCATTCATTCATGCACTCAATAGTGTCACTGACACCGAGACACAATTGCTGACGTCAAGGACTGACACTCACCATCTTGCTCTTCGATCTCGAAGTATCTGTAGTTGAAGTGCACAGTGGGGATGTGGGGGTTCTTGGGGTGGATGACTGAGCTCACACCCATGGCACAAAATGGCAGCTTACCTGAGACAAAACAGGGTATGAAATGAAACTTGACATACAACTCAGATAAGCAATATCAAGCTTTAATCCTACACGCAAATATTAAGTTACCATCTTTTCCTTTGAGGACTTTCCCTCGGCTCGTCATCTGCTTGGCGGCCTCCTCTGTCAGGTTTCCATAAACTACTGACACATTGACCCCTGCCTTCTCAAACACCTTTCCATCCTGCATCACACAGCTGATTCCTCCACCACCTGGCACACACACACACACACACACACACACACACATAGGATCAAAACAGGAACACATTGAAAGAGACTTACACGAGGACAAAAACATGCAGCATGCTTGAAACTCATGTATTTTAAGACTATCATTAACACCTGACTTTGATCTGTTCTGCTCCACAATGAGCTCTGCAGTGTCATGACCTTTTCAGGTGACCCCTCCTTACCTTCACTCCTCTGCCACCGGTCCACCTTGAATGTCCCACCGTCCACCTTCTCCAGAGCTTTGCAGAAGTCGGCCTGCGTCTCCATAATCAACATCTCCATCCTCGTACGCATCTCTCCTTTCCTCTGCTCCAGCACACTAACATCGGTCATCGGAGGGGACATGAACCCCCGGCATCTCTCCAAGATACTCCCCTCCTCCTCCTTCTCCTCAGCGGCTTGGGATACCTTCGTTGCCATCTCAGCCCGCTGGAAGTGGTTAGCGTTGGCTAGGAATCCCGCTACAGCCGCTGCTGCTGTCAGTGCTGCGGCTCCACTGAGCGCCAGGGCTCCCCTCCTGGTTCGCCCGGCTGCGGCTCTGCCTGCGGTCCCATGGGACATGAACCGCACACTGGAGCCCCTGGAAAACCATCTCGTACCTGTAAGAAAAGTCACTGAGGAGCTGTGACTGCAGGATAACGGCACTTGTGACTCTGCTGAACTAGCAAGCCCTTTTAAATGTGAACGCAAACACCGTCTCGCGGTGGTCTGAGCCGTCTTGTTGACGGAGCAGAAAACTATCATCGCCATTTTTGTTTCGGAAACCGGTCTTTTCTCGGTGCGTGGCGGCCGTTAACAGTCAGGTATTTCCTCAAAACATTATCAGAAGTTGTGTGTGCGTGCTGTTTGTCATGCTTCAAGGCAGGGGGCGTGTAGTTCCCTATGGTAGTTCCTCGCGACTGACAGAGGTGTCAAGGGAAATGGCGTTCTTCGTCAAGCTCTCCGACTAATGAGAGCCTACAGCGCACTTCACCACCCAGGATGCAGTGCGCCTGGAAGCGAATGTTGCATTCATGGACTCCTCATATGCTCCGAATTTTGATTTATTCATTAAAGACGTATTCAAGTGCCTCTGTGTTTGCCAAATTATTGAGTTTCCCCATCTTTAAACGATTGTAGCTGTGATATAAAGACAGAACTTAAATTATATACCAATCACAGTCTCAACATATGCATTACTACACTTAGATTTTTCTTTGTCCATAAAGATATCTCAAAAATCCCAGCATTCACAACTCACCACAGATACAAAAACTTGGTTAAACAACAGTTTATTACTTCAAAAACTTTTATAAATGAAATGGTAGCCTATGCATACTTTGTCAAGTATATGTCTTTTCTTATTTCAGTCGTCTTAGTATTGATCTTTTTGGTATTATTTTATCTTTTGCCTGTTTTTGTTTTATTGTCTGCAACTATTTATCATTTCCTCTCAACAAGACAACTGATAATGCAAGATTCACTTTAAGACCTTTATTATTCAGTTTATAAAATATTGTGCTTCAGTGGTGCATATTCCTAAATAAATTTGCAATGAATTATATTACCACAATCTAATTGACATTAAATAAATTTGGGGTATTCTAAGCTATTTTAAGATCATTTTGTAGGGTCTATTTTTTATGTATTATTATTATTATTATTATTACTATTGCTATTATTTTATTTTATTTTATTTTATTTTATTTATTTATTGCAGCCTGAGCATGGACAGACCATTTTAAATCAAATAATTTAAAACTCAAAAAGCGAACCAGACAACACAGTAATAATAAAAATAAAATAATAACAATAATAATACCAATAACAATAATAATGATAATAATAATGGTTGAGCCAGGATTTAAAACATTGTATAAACATATATACAAATATTCACGTTAAATTAAGACATTGATTTTTACAGTAACATTTTAAAATTCCCTGTATGTATATTTAAGATGTTTTTCTGGAGGGTTCCGGGAACAATTTCTCTGTTGGCTCTTGTTTATAGTGTGTACATGGAGATTTTATGGTCAGCAAGTTTTCTGTGCGCATGCGCAAGTAGTAAAGCGTGTTGTAGGTCTCTATGACGACGGGTCCATTAAACCTTTTAGGGCTGTAGAGGGACTAGAAACAGATTATGTGCACAGGTGCTGCTCTGCAGACTGTCAGACACTATGTGGGCCAGTCAGATGGAGTGATAGTCTGAAAACAACCCGGCTGGATGTGTTCTTTAAAAGCGTTTAACTCAACAGGAATACGACGCAAGAGCCGGCTGCTGGTGAGTTTACCAACAACCATTATGACCACACTTTTTACTGCTATTTTTTCCAGTAGCCCAACAGTTTGATTTAAGCTATATGATTCCCTATACCCTGCGAGTCAGCCTCCTATTTCCGTCCTGTTTATTTTTATGCCCCGCAGAGCTATACAAGTAAACTGGATTACAGTCTGTGTATTTTAGATTTGTCATGTAGACAGTGAAATTGCTTCTAAGCCACAGCAGAACTGTACCAACTGTGAGCATAACGTACATGTCAGCAGAACAGAGGGCATATTTGTAATAAATAAAGAGAGAAATAGTTTATTGGTGAACCAGCAGTACTGGTTTCTGTCCAGTAGGTGGCGACAAATCCCAACATAAGCACAGTAGTGTTTAGATGTTAGAGGATTAGTGCCACAATAAAACACAGCTGCTTTCTAATCCATGGGACACTAAAACTAAAGTGAATGTACAATTTGGAAATTTTTGCTTGTAATTTGATCTGCGTGATGTTGTTTAAATGAAACCTGATGGGATACAGTGATCTGTACTGCAGGCGATGCTATCTGTGTATTGTCAGTCACACAGGTCAGAGGAGCATAGGGCAAAGTCTAACATTGCTACTCATCCAACCTCTAACCTCTGATGGCTATCACCTATTAGCTGTGATATCCCCATTATAATGCAATTTACAGCACAGTCATATTTTCTTATTTGTATTAAATTGTGTTGTATTTGCTGCAGAATATCTACTTCATATATTATTTACACCAACACTGAAATTTAAAGCATTAACATTTTTAAAACTTGACACACTGTATCAGAGGTAAAAGTGTGTTTTTCTGTGGTTATACCCACAATAATATGAGTCTTTAATTGGCAAGGTTTATCACAATAATTTTTATACAGTTATTTGTACTGTTTATTTGCAGAGATGTCAAAGTTCTGGTTAGAAATAGAAGAACCAGACAATAAAAGGCCAAACAACTTGGTCTAAATATTTGTATCCATGCCCTGTTTTTGGGATAAATATAATTAAAGATGAAACTGTGGGGGTGCACACTAGCTCACCTGGTGCAGAGGGTGTCCCATACTGCGGGGGCTGTGTCCTTGCAGCAGCCACCCCCCACGCCAAATCTGTCGTATCAAAAAGGCAAAAAAAGCCCCCAAAAATATCTTTTAAAAAATGAAACTGTGTTTAAAGAAAGAGCTGTAGCCATGTAGTGATGTACAGGGACTGCAGTCATTGTTACCTTCCCAAACAAAAAAAGCTTAATCTGTTGAGAAGCTAAAAAATGAGTTTTGTCTTAAGATATAATGTCTGACTGACCTAGAAAATATTAAAATGCAACTTCTGGCAACCATGAGGATTCAAATTAGTTTTTTCGAGAGAGCTTGTCATGGACCAAATGTGGGTCAAGAGGATATTTTGGCTTAATGATGGCTCAGTTCATCAGGAATCCTCCATGAAGCATGAATTTCTAGCACACATGTTGAGATATCTCTGACTGATATCACCTTCCTCAGGCCCTGCTGCTGGTGTGACAATAATCTTATCTGAAATTTGTCTTTGATCTCCTTCCAGTGAAGATTATGAGTGAGGTGGTTATCACGAAGTCTCAGGAGGAATATGAGGACGACTTTGAGAAGGATCTGGACTGGCTGATCAGCGAGGAAAGCAGGAGTGAGGACCAGGTAAGTAATTTATCTGAGATATATTGGACGGGCAGATTGTGTTTCTCCTTTCTACTTTCTGTTATTTTTTTTTTTATCACCCTGCTTCTTAGTTTTCTAAGTGTGGAGTGCTGCTCTACTTACTGCAGACTGGGTGCTGCTTGAGTCTCTGACCCCGCTCTGTGAAAGTGTCACAGTGAGTAGTGTTGAGTTACCCGACCTGGCACAACTCCCTGTTTGCATGCGAAACCCACTCTATTGACACACTTTCGCTGTGCGCCTCTGCCAGATGCAATATTGATGAACACGCTTACACATGTCTGTTATCACACCAGCACGCCCATTACCTGCTAAGTATTGATGCTGCTCATTCATTTACCTTCCAACTTAATTAGTGAATGCAGCTTGTGTGTGTTTCCGCCCCACAGGGTCCTGACTATGAGGACATAGAGGCAGAAATAGACAAAGAGCTGGAGGAGGATGAGAAACAGAGAGGAAAGAAAGGAAAGCCCAAAATCCACAAGGAGGAGAAGAGAGGCAAGAAAACAGAGGAGATGGAGGAAGATGAAGAGAGGTGGCCCTCGCCGATGGAGCCACTAGAGTATGATTCAGACAGTGACAACCCAAATAAGTCAGCAGCAATTGTTCCACCTCCTCCAGGGATGGATGACCAGACAGATGAGGAGAAGAAGTACATCCTGGAGAAGATCCAGCAGGCCAATCGGGAGCTGCAGGACCAGGAAGCTCCGGATATGACAAGACGCAGGCGGCTGCATTTTAAAGAGAAGCTGGTGGACCTGGTGGTGCCTCCACTGCAGTTTGAGAAAAATGGAAACAATGGTGAGGTGGAAGGGGGGCAGGCCAGCAAGGAGAAATCCAAGGATTCAGAGGCAGAGATTGAAGTGTTGGGGAAGCTTTCTGAGCTGAAGCTTTCCCCTCGAGAGGAGAGTGTAGGATCTAGAGGATCTGGCAGGGCTGTGGAGAACAGTAAGGGAGACATAAAGGAGGGCAGAGTCCTTGTAGAGAAGGATGGTAAGTTTGACCTGGTCAGCCTGAAAGAGGTGGAGAGTCAAGGACTTCTCCCTCCGATAGCAAACAGTGACTACTCCTCCCCACGTCACCAGGAGCAGGCTGTGAGCTCTGGTAAGACCCACAGGTCCTCCTCCTCTCCTCGTCCTCGTGCCGGCTCGTCCCCCTTCCAACAAAGCATCGATCACCTCCGTGCCCCCAGACCTCCAGCTCAGCCCAGGAACAGACCCAGCTCAGCCAGCCACAGCCAGAGAGGCAGCCAGAGGAGAGGCAGCAAGCGGCGGGTGCAGTCGGCCACGGGGACACCCTGCCAGGCCACCTACACCCTCTCCCCTCAGCAGAAGGAGCTGCTGCAGAGGATCCAGGAGAGGAAGGAGAAGCTGGCCAGAGAGGTAGGAGAGAAGTGATAATGTTAACGGTAGTAAAATCACACCTAACATTAAAACAACACATTTCCACTTTGGTGCTTGTTGTGGATTTCTCAGGAGGAGCAGAGGAAACTGGAGGAAGAGGAGCAGAAGCGGCAGGAGAACGAGCTGGCGTTCAAGGCCTGGCTGATGAGGAAGAGGGAGCAGTTTCAGGAGGAGAGAAGGATCCAGCGAGCACAGGAGATGGAGAGGATGAATACTAAGGTACGACCACAAGAGGGCACCCTAACCTAACAAAGCAGAGATGTGAAGCAGGGATAAGCTTTCCTTTATATGTTGATCACACTTTAAGACTATTTTTTAATACAATTTTACCAACTGTTTTGTCCTCCAGGGTGGTCTTGGGGTGAGGGAAGCAATGTAAGGTTAGATGGGGGAAAATTAGGAGCCATGTAGTGCAGTTTAACCCTTTTAATGCCAGTTATGGAAGCATAAAGAAACATGAGGCCAAACAGCCCTAAATAGCTAACTAACTGCCAGAAAAAAGGAAGAGCACAGTCCTTTAGCTAACTCCTTAACCAAACATTAAAATAAAGGAGAAAAAGAGGATAACAAAACTGGCAGCTCTCCCCTACAGAGCGTCCTGGCAATGACCTCATAGGGTTGAATTAGGACGGATGAAGCTCAACAGGTGACGGAGGCCTCACAAAGATAAATTTAACAACAACAAGGCTTGTTTTACAGTTCACTGTAGTTTGACAACGGTGTGTAAGTAACAGTACTCCGACACAGGTTAGTCTGACAGCAATTGTTGCCTTCTCAAGTTCACAAGAAGTCACAGAGAGCTCTGGACTATCAGCACAAAGTGGCTCACCAGTACCCAAGCAAAGCAACACATAGCAGCAAACAGAGACAGAAAAGCAGCACCTCAGTCGTCACATACCCCAGACTGGCTGCAGGTGAGAAGGAGGTTGAGGCGCAGAGAGCCTGAGGAGCAGCATAAGTTATATTTTCATTCACCTGTGGGAAATGTAACTCCAATATCTGAGAATGATTTGTCATTTTCAAATAAGTATAGTGCAGCAATGGAGGACTTGTACACAGCGGACAGAAGTGATTAGACCAGAGTCAAGATTTTTGAATGCTTCTAGTGATAGACTGGGGCTAAACAGTGAAAAAAAAACTGTGAAAAAGTGCAAACGTTTCAGTCCATGCTGGATTTTCCTCGCTGCAAAATGTGTAAAAAGAAGCATTTCAAATCCAGGCTCTAATCTCTTTTGTTGTCTGTGCTGCACTGTACTTTCTCCCTGTTTACCACACCAGGGAAGACGACTTTAGAAAGGACAGTTTTTAAGGCACAGCTCAGCCCTTGTGAACCACCCATTTTCAAAGAAGCACCTAATTCTGCTCTTAGTAATCTTCTTTAACCTACAAAAGCCGAGCCCTGCTTGAGAATGTAATGATACAGGAAATACACATGTAGGTAGAATTATATGATGCCTAAATAAATTCTAATTTAGTTGTAATTTAATCTCACGGGCTGCAGAGAATGGCAAGTATTATATCTACAGCATTTTCATGTGAACAACTCGATGCATGAAAGCTTCTGCATTTTGCACACCAAGCTTTTAGGCGCCTGATAGATCCATAAGATCCTCTGCAGCAAAGGAGATAAATACTTTTACTTGTCGGAGACAGGGTAAGAAGAAACAGACCAACCTCATTGTTTGGAAACACAGGGAAAAGCCAGGGCAGTTCAATAATACTGCTGTACTAAATGTTTGTCATTGTAACTGCTTTATTGTTGGATGTATTTCTGCTCCCTTGTGCAGAAAGACTCCAGCGACCCAGAGGAGTCCTTCAGGCTGTGGCTTCAGAGGAAGCAAGAGCAGCAGCAGAAAGAGAGGCAGCTGGTGGAGCTGAAGAGGCTGGAGGAGGACAGTGGTTACCTCCTGCACAGCCGCGAGGAGTGTGAACGTGCCTTCAAGCTGTGAGCTCAATTTTACACTTTCATTCACTTTTAAGGCGACAAGAAACTTCACAACTTCTCCCTTGATGCTGTATCCCCATATATGCATTGCTCGTGACATGGCAATAAGAAGTTTGAAAGTTTTCCCAGAGTGCTAACATTGAATTTACACCTGGTCCTTCTCCTCAGGTGGCTGAAGCGGAAACGTGCAGAGAAGCGGGCAGAGCAGCAGGCAGCTCGAGAGCGCTCCCGCAGGCTGGTGCTGGAGGAGCGGCGCGCACGACGCATGAGGGACCTGCTGTGTACTGTCCATGAAACCAAACCATTCAGATTCACCGAACAGCTGGCCTACCGCTTCTGAACCAAACAAATTCAACACGTCCGCTGGATTCACACAGCATCACCTCATGAAAACGCACAAAGCAGACAACACAAGACTTGACGTGAAACATAAGACAGTTGATTCTGTGTTCAGGTGTTGTTAGAGTTTTGTTTCATCATTTCTGTTCCTGTGCTGTGTTAAAGCACATTTTGAAAAGTTTACCGCAGTGACCTCTACTCAGTGTGATAAAGTATATTGAGTGAATGATTTTTTTACTCGTACTTAGTGTAGTGGCAGACGCACTTTATTTTAAATTGAAATGACGCTCTTCATGAAGAAGGGAGCTGAACCATTTACCATTTGTTAGCCTGCTGTATGCCTTTTGTCAGAGAGTGTTTGGTTACACGCAGATGTATGAGAACACCTTCAAGTTTACAACAGGTTGAAACTGTAAAGGAAATATCTGTAAGAGGAGATTTCTTCAATTAAAAGGCGTTCTTATTTCATACAAAAGAATGAATATTCAATTTCATGACCACACAGAAGAAATAAAACATTAAATACAGATGTGGAGTTTTATGTTTTTAATTTTTAGGCATGTACACATACATTTTTGTGTGCTACAGCATTTCAGAATTAAATATCAGTGAAACAAAAGTGGCCAACCTCATACCAACAGGATTAAGCTTCTTGGTTAGCAGTTTGAATCTATTGTAGGAAGAAAAAAAACAAAAAACAAAAACTCTTTGCATGTTTCTTTCCATTGGATTTACAGTGCACGACTCGGCCTATCATCTGAATCATCAACACAAATATAAAGACATAAAAGATAGATACACATATGTATTCCTTGAAACAGGAATGATGAACGTCTTTTCTGAAAAAAAGTTCCTCATAATAAATGCCGACAGTTACGAGAGCAGCTGTCTATTAATAACAACACATAAATAAAAGTTAAACACCATGTTCTCGTATCAGTGAACATGTAAACCAGTATATTCTGCTCTGTGTGCCCGGGAAGGAGCAGATTGATTAAACACAGCAACAACAAGAGGAGAAGTGGACAAAGTAGTAGACAGAGGACATTTTTCAGTTTCAGGTTCGACACACAGAGAAGGACAGAGTGCATGATCATAAATATTCAGCATATTAGAACGTATCTCTTTCTTAAACTCTTTGAGGGAGAGCTTTAGGTACCCAAATTAGAAAAACAGTGCTCTGCCTACGTGGTAAATAATTATTACTGGCACTGGAAGAAAAGAAACAAACACTGATGAATAATGTTGTTAGTAATAGCATATGTAACGGTACCATTTGTGACTACTGACCACTGAAAAGAAGGTGTTTTTAATATCTTTACATAGTGTTTATGAATAAAACCCATTGAATGAGTTGCCCAGAACAACAACAACTCAAAAAACAAAAAAAAGTAAACTGCCGTTCTTCTCTTTGGCGTCTTCACAGTTCAGTGAGATTACAGATACGACCAGTCTTCAATGAAACAGTTTACTTACAACGAAACTGAAATGGATTATTTTTCTTAATCTCTACTAGAAGCTGTCACTGGAGGGAAAGACAAAGAGCAAAAGGTAAACTCAAGTACTTGTGTGTAGAGACACATGAAAATAAAAAACGCCTGACAACACAACAATATCATTAATCTTGCACTTCAAACAGTACAAAAATAGAAAAGTTCTGATCCAAAGCTCGATTCAATAAATAGTTAAAATATATAGAAGGATTTCATGGGAGGGGGTCGGGGGGAGGGGGTGGAGCTGCTCCTACAGTTCATCTTTGGGGTTGATGTTGAGGCCTTGACCCCACACAGCCTGTGTGTCCAACGCCTGGATCACCTCATCCGCCTGCAGTCTCTCCTGGGACAGAAGAATTAAAAACAAGTTCATATTCAAGTTAGCCAAAGGACAAAGAATTCATCAGAGGGAATTTCTCATAGAAAATTAATAAGAGGTGACTGCTGGCTCATTGCTCTCCAAGGATGAAATGGGAGGTCCACCGTTTCCTTTGTTGGCCTGATGTGCCTCCAAAGCTGAGTTGGATTTGTCCACCAGTGTCCTTGTGTGACACCAGATAGCTAAGAGTGGATCTAAGGCCGTCCATTTGTGGCGACGAAACACACCTGTCTTTGGCATTAGTAGCTGATGATTTCAAGAAGAAAAGCTTTGAGTTTTTACAGCTGCATTGTCAGCTACATTGAGATGGACTGAGAGTCTACAGCCATGCTAACAACTCTTTTACTTACACAGTGGTGCAAGTAGCTAAATGCTAAAACGTCTCAGTTTACTATGTTGGCATGTTTAAGTTTGTTAATTAGCACTGAACACACAGTACAGCCAAGGCTAATGGCAATATCATTTGTTTTGCAAGTATTTGGTCATGAACCAAAGATGATGACCAGATGCTGTTGCTAGAAGAAAAGTAAATCCTTCTCCTAACTACGTTATTTCCTTTCAAAGAGTAAAAATGTTTTAAACCTATGCTTGAAATTAAATAGATTATATTTAATATAACACCACACTTATTTGTTAATTAAATATTAAACCAAAATAAGGATGAACCTAAGAGCAAAGTGATTATTAGCCCTATGGCTTAGCTAAAAGATGACTTTACCAGTTCTCTGAAGAGCGGGTCGAGGGTGAACCACAGAGCGACAGCACACCTCTGCCCGCTGGTGACAGCCTTCACACCGTGTGGATTCTCCCCTCCTGATGAGAAACCCACCATCCGGCCACACCTGGGCTTCACTGATGCCTGGAGAGGATGAAGAACATGGAGAAGCAACAGAGATGAGGTTAAAAATCACCTTTGTCTGTTCATATTAGTATATAAATTAGCAACTTATTCATTCTTTCAGCCCTACTGTTAAAGCAGCCATCTATCCTCGCTTGTTCTTTTTACACATATGATGTCAAATACAATGCTTACAATACAAAGCAGGATGACATTACCCTGGAATGATTCCTCCCTTCCAATATTTTACCTAACCATCATTACCCTCATATAACCTCCCTTAACCTTCATACAAGCTCCTTTAGAGAGGTGCTGTGGTTACTTAAGCCAAAAGTAAGGGTAGAAAAGAGACTTGCTAAATCAGTGCTTGTCAAACTTTTTGTGCCCAAGGCTCACCGAAGGGCAAGTCAAACTCTCAAGACACACCTGTATTTATATCTGTGCACAATAGCTTCTATAACATGTGTTATCACTCTTATCACGACATTAGAAAATAAAAATAAGAAGCTTTCGTGATCCTGTCTACTGACTTTTCCTTCTCTTTTCTTTCAGTGGTAGGCCCTCTTCGCTGATCCTTTGCTATAATTTGCTTCATGCAATAAAGCGATCCATCATCCCACTCACAGCTTTCTACTTTTTTTTTTTAAAAGATATTTTTGGGCATTTTTAAGCCTTTAATTGATAGGACAGACAAGTGTGAAAGGGGGAGAGAGAGAGGGAGTGACATGCAGCAAAGGGCCACAGGCTGGATTTGAACCTGGGCCGCTGTGGCAACAGCCTTGTACATGGGGCACCTGCTCTACCACTAAGCCACCAACGCCCCACAGCTTTCTACTTTTAAATGTTATCATCCCTCAAACTGACTGGCAATCAGGGCTTTTGATGTGACACAGACTTATAATTCCCACACGAAAATGGCGACAAATATATTCCCTGTGAAGATTTTTTTTAAAAATTAAATTACATTTTTTTGCTTGAGTTTGCCTCTTTATTAGGAAACCAGCACACAAAATATACTGATACAGTCAATTAAAAATTCATTCATAACTTTTTGTATAGGCCAAGTCGAATATTATATATATGGATGCCTCCGACGAATATGCCAGATTTTTTGGCCTAATAAGATCTCCACCAATGAACTGTACAAGAAAACGGGAAGCCGGAGCATCACCAAGGCGATTACGCACAGACGCCTGAGATGGCTAGGACATGTGTTGAGGATGGAGCAGGACCGCATCACAAAAGTCGCCTTAAGGCAAAAGAAAACCAGGGAGGCCCAAAACCACCTGGCGCAGAACTGTGACACAACAACTGGAACAGATGAACCTGTCATGGGGAGAGGCCCAACATGCTGCCAGGGACCGAATGCAATGGAGAGTGCTCATTGAAGCCTTATGTCCCATAGTGGACAAAGAGGAGTAAACTGCCACCTCACATCCTGATTAAGATTCTGTCAAGCTGAATATTGCATTAATAATGTGTGGTTATCACAAAATCCCACGGCACACCTGGATTGACATCACGGCACACCATTTGAAAACCACTGGGCCAAATGTTGAGAGAATACTAGAAGTGTCTTTCTCCATTCCTCAAACAAAACTTCAACCAGGTCAGTTTTGTACAAGCTAACACCAACCCTAACCCTCACGCATAACAACACCAAAAAAACCAAACACCTGTGGGTCTGATATAATCATGTCCACTGCCTTCCTGTGCAGTAAAATCATTTTACAGTAAACCCCACATCTTACCGTGACTGTTTTGGCATCCATTTCTGTGAATATGAACTCCCCTCCTTCAAAATCTCCATTTAGGTATAACAGTGCACTGAAAATAAAAGTAAAGGAACAATCAGTACAGACTCAGCATAACACTTAGAGTGATAACAGTGGCCATTAGTCATTTTCCACTGTGTAATACAGCTGCAGAGAAGTCAGTTTATTGCACGGGCATCCTCAGACCTGTAGTCTCTGTATGTGTACGCTGGCGGCTCCTTCCAGCACTCATTGGCCTCAGGGTCCAGCAGACAGTTGTCGGCATGGATGGGATGGCTGAGGTCATTCCTGTGATCTTGCTGGCCTTTGAACAGGCAACCAACACACAAAAAGTATAAATACATAGAAACATTAAACATCCTCTGTACTTTTCCAGGGTTTTGGTTTTTTTTTTGGATCCTTTATTTTCAAATTTACCACAACTCCATCATAACCCAAAGTACAAAGATTTAAGCTTATTCTTAAGAGTATCTCTTTAAGAGTCAATATCAAATGATGGTATACGTGTTTTGGTGTCAAGTGATGAGTGTGAGTGACCTGTGATGGCTGTCCTGCACACCAGGTGTGTGTAGGAGAAGTGCAGGGTGGAGTTGAGCAGGAAGTAAGACTCTATAACCCGTCTCGCTCGCTCGCTGATGTCATAGAACAGGCGGGCGCTCCTCATCGGGACCCTGCCCTCATAGCCGTACTGCAGTGAAGAGTCAAACGATTGAGCACTGGTTAAAATTAAGTCTTCAAATAATTTTAACTCAGGCAACCTGCTGGTTTCTTGCAACCTTGACATTTATTTGAGAGGCTGAGGGATGCAATCATTTGTCAATCTTTGTGTACCTGCAGGGTTTTGAGTACAGTGGCTCCTTCAAACTTCTCATTGGGCGTGTGTGGAGACATCCTCCCTCTGTAGCCGTCTCCTGCCATGGTAACCGCCTGAAGGACAAGGCAAAAAAAAGTCAGAACTAAACCTTACAGTTAAGAGTTAACACATTATTTTATTGAAGTTGTGTAATGTCCTTACATGTGCCAGCTGCCTGAGGTCTGCACACTCCTCCTCAGATATAACATGATCCAGCAGCACTCGCTGGGTACCGTTCAAGGCTGCAGAATTCCGCACCAGCTGCACGCTATCATACACCAGAGGACCACCTACACAGATCACAGAACAGTGTTTTAAGAGTGTAACATGTTATCTCAGCCATGGTGGTCACAGAAGATATAACTAAACACCGATGATTTTCTCTTTAACTCCTGGTCTGCTTGATCTCTGGTTGCAGTGAAGGTTACCTTCTTTGAGTTGCTGTGCAGCAGCGATGGTGACGTTCTTCTTCTCTGAGATGGGAACATACTCCATCCAGCCGTCTGTACCAGAGGGGATCCTGGAAGGACACAGAAAAGAGAATGCATTCTGCTGTTAGGGGCCAAAATTGTGATTCAGTCAGGACCACCTTAGTCAAAGAAAACTTTATTTCCATTTGCAGTATTGTATTTGACAGTATGGCCTTGTTCTAGCGCCTCTCCGCAGCCTTACGCAGAAAGCATCTTCCACATACCTACATGAAAAGCCTTAAGGCAGAGAGAGCACACCTCTCTGCCCTTCCACGTGCAAATGAGGAAAGCCTGAGGCAGAGAGAGCAAACCTCTCTGCCCTTCCATGTGCCTGCATGAAAAATCTGCCTCTTTAGCTGCTAAATGCTCCACTATGTTCACCAGCCGCGCGCTAACTGTGTCTGTCTGCCCTGTGGTACTGAACCAGTAGTGTGCAGTGGGATTTTTGGAGTTTTTTTGCTGGACCAACTGCAGCTGAAAACGATGCTATAAGAGCTGTGAGAGTGGAATAAAAGAGTAAAGTTTCGAGCCAACTATAGAGTTGCGGGAAACTCCAGAGTAGCATGATAATTCTCTGTAGGTTTGTCACTACAAGAGACTCTTTCCACACCTAGTCATTTGATTCATTGTTAATACAAGAACACTAATATATACTGTAGCTGCTTTAAATTCATCTTCATTCTTCAACATCTGCTTTTGCAGCTTTTACAGAGGAGGACGTCTCAGCTAATGAGAGGGAAAACTGCATCGTAGGTTAAGCAGATACTGGATGAATGCAGCTTATCTTACGTCTGGCTCACACAAAAGCGTAAGTGGTTAAAGAGTATCAAGTATAAAGAAGTATCTGTTGCACGAAAACCAGAAGTACAGACACAGTATTATAATTTTAGAGTAAATAACACCAGAATTCCTAAAGTCACTGGAAGATATGACAGGCTGGACAGAAACCAGAGGATCTGCAGCCTCTGTGATGATAATCGTGTGGGAGAAGAGTATCATATTTTTTGTCTGAATGTCCGAATGTAAGCTTAATGATTTACAGAGGAAGGTATTCAAATTAATTTAGTTATTACAGTCAGATAAGTCAAAAATAATTTGTAAAGTAGGTGCTTTTTTGAAGAACGTCCTCTTTGTTTAAGTAACATTGGTTGTACTTTAGCCACACTGTGTGCTATTGTTTGTACTCCATACCATGTGATATTGTCGTGAGTCAAATAAATGAAATGAAATGAGAAATGTAGTATACAGTATATGATGCTACACTTCAATGTTTTACAAATGCAAAGTTTTTACCTGTTTGAGTCCTCTCTTCCACCTGTGCTGCTCCAGTAATTCTGCAAGACAGACAAGAGGGACATTATCTACCTTCAAAGGTGGTGGTGCCAGGAAGTAAATAAACACATAAATAACACACCAATGGGGAGTGATTTGACTGATGCTTTAGTTTATTCATAACACATGTAATTTCACAAATGCTGTGTACAGAGAAATTTGATATATGTCATGTGTCTACGAGACCAGCAGGTGTCGCTGTTGGCTAAGAGGTCAGCAGTGGATTGTGGCCGTGCCAGACACCTGTTACCCTGCACTGAGTCAGCCGGCAGCAGGGGCACATTAATGTGTTTACACACCCAGCAGGAGATCTGCTCTGCATCAGACACATGTGGATTGGCTTACAGTTAACTGTCTGCTAAATTACAAAATCTCTTTTTATATTCGGGCAAAACTGAGATTTAAAGGGCCTGACAATAAATACTCCAATGTCTGCTTTGAGTTTGTAGTTCCACATGAAAAATGAGAGAGATTTGGGATAATATTGTTTTGTGTTAACGCACCCCTTCTGTAAATTCCACACCCATGGTTTTGCTGCCAATCAGAAGGAGCTCCAGTTCCTGTTTGTGCCTCCTCAGGTACCATGCAGCTTTCTGCCAACACAAACACAACAAAGGTTTATGGTGAACAGTTTCCTGAGTCATTAAGGTAAATGTAAACACATGCTTTTGTCCCTGACAGATGTTGGCAGGAGGAAAATAACGGCAGAAAGAGATAGAGAAATTCATTAAATATCAAACAGAACTATGATAAAATGTTTTATATTCATGTCCGTTTTCGCTCATTGTTATTTTCATGCTCACGGTTACAGTCAAGACAGAAGTATCATTGGTTTAATATTTATCTGTCATGTATCAAAGCTCAACACCTTAACTTTACCAAACTCTTAAAGTGTCCTCACTCTTTCACTACACTTTCCAAAAAAGGGAACCAGGATGAGTTTACGATTCCCTGGGCTCTCCTCGCCTCAGTGCCAGGACTAATGGAGTGTGATGGCCTCTCTCTTTCTTTGTGTCCTCTCAGAGGGACACTTTTACTACTGTTTCCTGCCAAGAGTGAAAACTTAAACAGAAGCAAAAATCTGCTGTTTCACAAGCCCTGGGTCACACAGTGACAATGGGCTTATAGGCATCCATTCATACATTAACAGATAACATTTTTTGACTGTGTTTGACATTTTACAGTAGAAAAATTAGAGACTGTCCTCCCCTCAAAACAAGGCCATAGGTCGTTTGCTCAAGCAGCTTCGTGGCATAGGACTCATAGTTACGTTTATTCTTAGGCGTTGACCTCTAGTGGCTGTAGTAATTATGACAGGAGCCAAGAAGAAACCAAAAATCAATGTTGAGTAACTTTTACAAAAAGTAACTTTTTCATAATTGCTGAAAGTGTCATTATATTCACACAGCACTAACTTGGAAAAATAATCTTTGAAAAAATTCATACTCTTCTGCTTACTCTGTTGCTTTGTGGCATTTCTAATGGCCTTATAGCATCTGAGCGAAAAGAGCCAATCAGAGCTGAGGAATCTCTAACACAGCTGTCAATCATGTAAATCATGGCTCGTCAACTGTGGTCAAACTGTCAAATTAGTTAATTTCTCACCTCAAATGTTTTCATAAACTTATTTTAGTGTACTGTTTAGCTGTGAAGTGAGAAACACTGCATTCAAATGGAACTCTGGAGCTCATGTTTATGACAGTCGTGTACACAAAGTCGTGAACTAGGAGCTTTCAGAAAAATTCCACTTACAAGATTGTGAATACCACAAGAAGGGGGCATTCATATGGACTCTCCTCGTGAACATGCTACAAGGTAAAAACAACCCCATTTTAACACAGCATAAGTTTTGTGACTTAGTCGCCATGTTGGTTACAGTTACAGTTTTAATGGTCCGCTGTGGCTACAAATTTTGACAAATAAACGCCTGCCTCAGTTAGAGGCCTGGTCTGGTTGCCTAGCAGTTCATGTTTTTTTTTCTTTGGATGTATAAAAGGGGGTAGTTGACTACCTCAAATTATGTGTCCATTCCTTGATCACCCTGTAAGTTTTTCATATTCCCTTAGTCCGTAAGGGTCCTCAGATCAAAAGATCACACTTGCCATCTTAGCTGAGCAACAGTTTTGTGTGAACGGAATTAAAGGGCTGACCCAAACATAGGCCTGTTGATTTCAGTGATTTAAGCAAATAATACCCCGGGCTATTAACTGAAGTTTTACGGTATGCACGTGAGTAAAGTCATGTAACAAACACATTCATTTTTACCCAAACCATAATACTTTTCTTGAACCTAACCACAGTGGTAGCAGCGCTATATTAGGAAACCCTTCTGTGGGTTGTATAAGAGGGTAGGGGAGGGTGACAGTGCTGTCTGCTGGACAAACTATGTAATGGAAACAATGTCATACATACTGTATCTTTGGAATATCTGTACTCCATTTTCCTCCGACATATAACCAGACAGAGATATAAGTGTACTGAGTTATCAGTCCACTTCTAGTTTTGTATGAACAGATTGTGTGACAGAAAGAGTACAGTTCAGTGTAAATGTGGTGGTTTGAGTTGGGGGAGTGGGGTCATGATAATGAGTATTATGAAACTTGAGCACCCAGTAGCCCCTTTCTTGTCTGGGTTTAAAAAAAGTGAAGCCCTCATTTACAGCGCCCTTAATACAAACAGCCCCCAAATTGTTCCAGAGGCTTCTGTGGGCACTCCGACATGACTTTTCCTCCTCCTCCGTCATTCCTGAAAGGCAGGATTCTTTGGCAGGGAGGCAGGTCGGGCCTGGCACTGAGATCTAGGGCTCTGTAAGTGAGCTCCCCAAGGCCAGAGGGAGAGAGGACGCAGAGAGGAGAGGCGATCTGTGGGCCAGCGACTGAACTGTAAACTGACGGGACTGGAAAGACTTGAGGGCTCGAAAAATGTAAGCTATGAGTAGAAAAACACAAGCATGAGCTGCAACACGTCGGCCCCTCTTTATCTCACACACACACACACACACACACACACACACACACACGCACGCACGCACGCAATGTCAGCCACACACACTCACACATTCACACAGTCCTGCTGGGAGCTCTGCTCGCTATAATGAGTACCAGGCTTTCTAGGAAAAAGAGGTTGTGTCACTGAGACTTAAACAAGGTGCTGCTTGAATTTTCAAAGCAGCTGAGCAGAGTTTTAAAGGAGAAATTCTTCGACACTGAAGTGGCTGATGGGTAGCCAGACTTAACAAATCTAATTTTCTCAAGCAGGCAAACATTCAGCCTTTAATCAGTCAGGGTTTTATAAATACCAGGGGGCAAGGAAATAATAAAGAGCACGCCCAGAGGAAGAAATATGTTGTCGTAAACACATTGACGTAGCAGAATTAGCTTAATGCTTCCAGCTGGATGGGGAACATATACAAGTGAAAAAGCAAACTTTAAGAGGCGAGAGCTGCCAAGCGTCAAGTAGCAAGTTCATCCAAGAAATACAGCGAACAGCCTGCTGCCTCCTGTCTCCTCCTTTTCCCTAAAACCCACACTTTTCCTCTCAAGTCTCTTTCCCTGCATTCCCTACGATCCACAAGTATATTGTTAAACTTACTGGAGACTATACCATCCTTAATGATGTTTAAAGTTCTGCTAACTGCCCCACCAGCTTCACTTAGATCTTGCAGTTGTGGTCACTAAAATCTGGAGCAGCTTTCTATATCGTGTCTGATTCTGCAGATAACTTAAATATTTAAAGTTTAGTCTGCTTGATTTAATCTGTAAGTCTTTCTTTCCAAACCGACCTTTAATGTATATAACTAACATTTTTTTGTTTTAGAATTCCTCTTAATCATTTCAAAATGTGTTTTATTGTCGTCATTTATTTCAACCTTTCTATATGCATTTGTTTGTACTCCTTCTTAAGCATTTTGTAGTGATGGTCAGGTTGATTCTTTTCAAAGTGTTGGTTCCTTCAAAATGACACATGTAAATGTATGAAACCTTTCGAGTTTCTTTGTGGCACTACTACTTGTTAGTGGTTAAGATCAGATGACAGTTTCGAATTTAAGATGTCAGAGTTTGGATGAGCAAGAAAAATTACAGTGTCATTGGCATATAGTAAACAATTAGAATATTTGCACATGTTAGGAAGGTCATTGATGTAAAGGTGAAAAAGTAGAGGGCCCAAGATGCTGCCTTGTGGAACTCCCATAACACAAGTTACAGGGGGAGATGTTAAGTGATTAATTTTAACTACTTGGGACCTGATAGCATTGTTGTTACAGAGGGGAAGAGTTGAAGTGAGCTAAGTTTATTTAGCAGAATCTGATGATTTACTGTATTAAAGGCGTTGCTTAAATCAACCAAAAAATGGCTCCGGTGACATGACCTTTGTTGAGTGAGATAGGTAATTGTTCAGTAAATAGTAATAAAGCAGACATAGTTGATCAGGTAGAGCGGAAACCATGCTGGAAGTTACTGAGGAGGTTATTGCTTTCGAGGTGAGTGCGTTTTTTCCAAAAAATGTAATGGATATTGGCCTCTACTTTGAAACCAGGGTTGGATCCTCAGATTTAAAACCAGAGTTGATTTGAGCCAGTCCTTGTTGCTGATCCACCTATACTAAAAAACTACAGCTTTTACACAATGGTTCATCCTTCATTTCCTGTATCTCTCTTCCAGCCTCTACTCCTCACAACCCCACGAGAGAAGCAGATTCTGACCTCTCTTGGCTTGCCGTCGTATCCCAGCAGCTCTCTGTAGTAATCCACGTTTTCCGTCATGAACTCCTCTCCCTCGTGGAATAACAGGTAGGTCAGAGCACACTGTAGCGCCTCCTCCAGCCTGTCCACTGCAGAGAGAGACAGAGAGCAGTTAAAATCGTTTACATATGAACGCAATTAAAGGTCACCTGTGGAGTTTTTGACATCTACAGTAGTAGCACTATGGAGCTGTTTATTTATAGCTGCTGAATTGTCTACTTGATGGACTGGGTGACCAGTGTGTGTGTGTGACATGTGGAAATGTATCTATCACGGCGGACATTCCCAAACCATTACCACAATGGAGCAAAAGCTGCACTCTGGTTGACATAGTGGAAAAAGCGCATGTATGCACACACACGCGCACACACACGGTGCTGATTCTGCGGGGCCTTGTCAGGAATTGTAACATGCAACAGTGATAAAGTGAGATTATCGTACAGCAGGACCGTCCTGTACTGTCTTCCTGCCTTGAACACATAGGCATACACACTGTCACATACATTCATTCAAACACAGATCCACAAACACAGACAAACGTCTTTAAAACACACACACCTTCTGCTCTACACTACTGCCGCTAAGTGCACACACAAACACATTCTTTACTAGCTTGTAAAGGCGCAGGGTTAACCAAAGACTTCCTGTCTTGGCCCAGACGGAGGCAGTGTATCTGCTGCTGTCAGCTGAGGGTTCCCTGGTCAATAAGAGTCTGGAGATTTGAGTTCAGTTAAACAAAAAAACGTCAGTGAGAATTTATTCAGGAAACTTAAGCAGCGAAAGCGCAATGTGCGGTCGCTGAGTGATGGCAAACGTCCACTCCTGAGGAGTGCAGAACACAGCAGGCCACAGTGCTGCTGGGTGTTAAAGCACTCGGATTACTAACTTGTGGCAAGAGACTGCCATAGATTTGCAGTTTTGACAGGAGTTATGCCAGAACTTCAAAACTGAAAAAGTATAAATCCTGCTGTATTTGATACATGGGACAAGCTGTTAAAAAACATAATTGAATTATGCTGGATATAAATGAACTTGGCTCAGTGTTTTTAAAACGAAACGAGATTTTTATGTTAGTATCACTCGTGATTTAATGAGTGCAAGCGTATTTAACATAGTCAATACTTAAGATTTAAGATTAAAGGAATACTTCAGTCTCCAAATGATCATTTGTATATCAGTTACACACCCAGTGTTATATTGAATTTGTGAAAAGAACTTTGTTTTTCTTGCTTGCCTCTATGGTGCACAAAGAATCAAAAAATGGACAAAATTCTTGATGAATTGGACTAAATGGGGTCCATGTTTAACAGCAGCAAAACTACATCAAAATATGATACATGACTGGCTGAAAATGTACAGTGTTGAACACTTTTGCATACAAGTAGTGCTGATGGGCAAGAGCATGCGTTTCAAGTATGCTTAAGTATTCCACTGAGCAGAGTACAAATGCACGCTTGCCCAGTTGCTACTTGTACGCAGAAGTTTTTTAAATAGTAGGTTTTAGTGAAAATGAAAGTTTGGAAAGCACTGAGCATACGACTGGATAAATGAGACTTGGATTACACTGCACAAGTCTGTAAATGTTTTGATGCAGTTTTGCTGCTGTTAAACGCGGACGCCTTTACTCTACTTCATCAAGAATTTTTCAGTTTTGGATTCATTATTGACCTTTTTAAAGGATAAAGGCTATCAAAGGATAACACTTGAACGCCCAAACAGAGGTCTAAACAAACTGGCACCCAGCTATGCTGCTGGAGGGAATGTGGCGAAATCATGGTTGACCATGTCCATATTTCCTGGTCCAGTCCTTCTATTCAGACTGTCTGGAACGAAGTAGCAACAATTATTACAAAAACTTTGGGTTTTAGTGTTAGTCCAACATTCACATCCTTTTTCCTTGGACACATCCCTGATGGAATATGTTAAAGAGCTAAGTCTATTACCAGCTACTGAGGTATTTGACCAGGGTTGACATGCCTGTTGCTGGACACGCTACGCTGCCTTCGTTTTCCAGATGCTAAATCAGACTCCATGAAGATTCTTGTGTTGCGTCACCGTAACATTTATTCCAAGCATTCATGGCAAAGTCCATCCGTTAAATACATATTAACGTTCAGTACAAAACAAACAAACAAAACTGTAGCGGTTCGTGCCATTGCGGTCAAAAACTTCCGGGCCAAACACCTGATGACCATAGTGAGGTCCCATCATAAATACCTGAACTCACCAGGTGACAGTACAGTGCTCCCCTAATGCCGACACAGTGAATTACACAGTTAAAACAAACCTCCCGATAACATATTTGGCTCCTTTAGACTAAGTAAAGATGATATCTATCTACTTAAGATCCTGCTGACAGCAAGTAGAAAGGCCATTACAAAAACCGGCTTCAGAAAATCTGTCCCACTGCAGAAAGAATTGGGGGCAAAACAGTGTGTTTATTTAGCCAGTGAGACAGATGTCACATGATTATTGTACCTTATATGAAACCTTACTTTAAATTAGGAACATTTGTTATGTCTTTGTAAACATCCTATGACCTCATATTTGTATTTGCCTTTTTTTCCTGTGTACTGCTTTCCTTTTTTCTTTTCTTTCGTTCCTAAACGTAAAAAAATGTTCAGAAATAAAAAATATTAAAAAAAAAAAAAAAAAAAAAAGATTTAAAAAAAAGGATAACACTTAAATATATATCATATGATTCCTCAATATTTCAGTCCGGGCTGATTTGGTGACACCTGTGCTTACAAACTTGATATCGGGGGAATAGAGTATAGAATATTACTTAAAAAACAGAAGTAGATTAAAGAAAGAATTAGTTATTTCATGCAAGCTGTGACCCATTTTCACCTTTACACCAGTAGAATAATTGACTCACTGGGAGGCTTTTTATAAACTCAGGTAGAAAATGCTTTTCAGGCTTACAAACACAGACAGAAATACAGACACACACTGTACACACCCATCAGCGGCTGCTACAACTCAAAGCCTGCTCTCAATGTGTTTGCACAGACCCAATGATCCACTTTGCGTTATTAGAGCCACATGCTTATGGGTCATTAAGTATAATCTGGTGATCTCACAACCACTCAGCACACTGTCTTTCCCAACTACGCTTTGTTGTTGTGCCAACACTCTTGTCTAGAGGAGTTTTTCACTACTTCACCAACAACAAAAGACTTGAGTCTATCCACACAAACACACACACACACACACACACACACACACACACACACACACACACACACACACAGAAACAAACACCTGAGAGCCCAACATTAGACTGGATACGCCCATATAAAAGTTGCCCAGACACACACACGCCCATCAGATAATGTCATTAATACCCGTGAAACAATGTGAAACTCTAAACAGGGTGCGGCCAACTGTTGATTGACTCGACCTGTCTGCAGCTCTTTGTGGTCACAGTGAGTTCTTGTATGTGCATGCATGTGAGTGTGTGACCTATGGGTGTATCCATCCTTCTTTGTTCACAATCACAACAAGCACAGTCAGATGAATGCCATGTTTGGAAAGAGTTTTGTTCTCTGTGCTGCACAGAGTTAATCAGAAAAGTGATTATAAATGAAGGGTCTGAATAAGTACTACATTCCTTGAACAACTTACATTGGAAGTAGGCAAACTGAAGGTAGTCGTAGTGCAGAGGCAGGTAGTTCTCCATGGGTGAGAGGCGGCCTGGCCGGGTGGCGAGATCTCGTACACATTCGTGTTCACAGTGCAGCACCTGAGTGAAGTGATCTGCAACAAAATAGTTTCAGATCAGTTTTAAGATCATCAGCTGATGCTGCTTTGAGATAGTAAGCTGCTTCTTAAATGTGGCATTTGGCCTTTTTATTGTTTGAGTATTGGTTCAGGGGCTGGATACCAGTGTTCCCATCACTGATATAACTGAGGATATGATTTAAAAAAAAAAAAAAAAAAAACCCCATCAGTTCAGTCAGGAACACTTAAAACTTAATCTCCATTTACGGTATTATATTTGGCAGTAAGGCTCTGTTCTGGGACCACTCTGCTTTTCCTAGGCCTGCGCAGAAAGCCTCTTCCATTCGCCTAAGTGGAAATCCTATGAGCACACCTCTCCGCCCTTCCATGTGCAAACAAGGAAAGCCTAAGGCGGAGAGAGCACACCTCTGAAAAGCCTGAGGCAGAGAGCTCAAACCTCCCTGCCCTTCCACGTGCCAACGAGGAAAGCCTGAGTCAGAGAGAGCAAACCTCCCTGACCTTCCATGCGCCTACATGGAAAGCCAGGCAGGGAGAGCAGCAGCAAAAACCCCCTGGAAACAGAACAGAGCAGCATCAATGACAAACAGAGATGACATTGATAAGTCAGACACAACATGAAAAGGAGGAGCTGGGGTGGAGGTTGGTTGCAAAGTGGCTTGCAGAGGAAGCAGCAACAGTAGGCAGGCCAGAGCAGTTTAAACAGGGCACCATGAATGAGATTTGCCAATTAGCTGCATAGAAAGGAATCATGTGATTTATCAGCTGACTCATTTCTATCAATCAGCTGCTCCATCGGTTGAATGGGCTGTTTGAGATCAGCTAATGTAGCTGGGATGTGAGCTGAGCTTGACATTGTTTCCTGCCTGAACTAACGCAGTGCTCAATTCTGTTAATCCCAGAATAAATACTTTTGTACGGTTGGCACAGCATTCAACACTCTTTATCCTTACACCCTTAATTTAGACAAGGGAAAAGTCCCCCAAAAAAACTTTTAATGGGGGAAAAAGGAAGAATCCTCAGGTAGGGCCACAGAGGAGGGATTCCTCCTCCAGGACAGACAGATATGCAGTAGATGTCTTGTTTACACAGCAGACAGAAAACCTTTTCATTGGTTGATCATAAGGTAAACAATGCTTTAATCAGACCCACATAGTTCAAACAGTTATTAATTTTCATCAGAGCAGAACAGTGACCAAACGCTCCCATTACAGAGTGTTTATATTACAGCTACACTTAGTTATGTGACGAACACTGCTGGGCCTGTTGACTCAGTCATAAGAGTCAGTGTGGTCTGTTGCAAATTTAATGCACTGATGCAGTATGGTGACTATTACAGTATGGTCGCGTGCCCACAGCCATCAACTCTGCTGAGATCTCTCGTGTGATATCAGCACAGGGTTTAAGGACCACTTGAAAACAGCTGAAAATAATGAATTACTTGCATTGGAAACTGATGGCAGCAGATGTCCAGCTCATCACACTGATTGCTTAGAATACAGATGAATCTGTTTGGCATTAAGGCATATGATCAAAGCTACACCAATTAGCCATTTTCTATGGTACTATACACTCATCAGTCACTTTATTAGGTACAGCTTGCTAGTACGGGGCTGGACCCCCTTTTGTCTTCAGAGCTGTCTTAGATTTTGGTCCATATTGACATGATAGCATCATGTAGCTGGTGCAGATTTGTCAGCTGCACATCAATGATGCGACTCACCCTTTCCACCACATCCCAAAGGTGCTCTATTGGATTGAGATCTGGTGACTGTGGAGGCCATTGGACTACAGTGAACTCATTGTCATGTTCAAGAAACCAGTTTGGACCAGAATGGACACGGTCAGCAACAATACTCAGGTAGGCTGTGGTGTTTAAAGCATGCTCAGTTGGTACTAAGGGGCCCAAAGTGTGCCAAGAAAATATCCCCCACACCATTACACCACCACCACCAGCCTGAACCGTTGATACAAGGCAGGATGGATCCATGCCTTCATGTTGTTTACACCAAATTCTGACCCTACCATCTGAATGTGGCAGCAGAAATCCAGACTCATCAGACCAGGTGACGTTTTTCCCATCTTCTATTGTCCAGTTTTGGTGAGCCTGTGTGAACTGTAGCCTTAGTTTCCTGTTGTTAGCTGACAGGAGTGGCACCTGGTGTGGTCTTCTGCTGCTGTAGCCCATCTGCTTCAAGGTTCGACGTGTTGTTGGTTCAGAGATGGTCTTCTGCATCTTGAACCAGTCTGGTCATTCTCCTCTGACCTCTGGCATCAACAAGGCATTTTCACCCAGAGAACTGCAGCTCACTGGATATGTTCTCTTTGTCAGACCATCCTCTGTAAACCCTAGAGATGGTTGTGTGTGGAAGTTTCTGAAATACTCAGACCAACCCGTCTGGCACAACAACCATGCCACTTTCAAAGTCACTTAAATCACCTTTCTTCCCCATTCTGATGTTCGGTTTGAACTTCAGCAGGTCGTCTTGACCATGTCTACATGCCTAAATGTTTTAAGTTGCTGCCAAGTGATTGGCTGATTAGCAATTTGCATTAATGAGCAGTTGAACAAGTGTACCTGATAAAGTGGCCGGTGAGTGTACAGATTTGCACTGAGCATTAGAACATATCATTATGTGTCTAAAAATATGCGCAACTTTCATATAAAACATATGAAAGTCACTCCTGAAATGCACGAGTGTTGTCTTTTCTTCCCTGTTTTCCAGCTTTAGTGAAGGTCTGTGATTTATGGAGAGAAAAACACTGGAATAAGTTCGACTTGATGAGCTGTATCAAATCAAACACGTCCAACATCATATTGTTCCCTGTGGCTGTGAAGTAGATCAACTAAATGTTGTTCCCTTTTCAACAGTAAAGTGCTTTTCATCATTTTGTCTTCCCTAACGGATCGACAAACAGCAGGATTCATCACCACCTGAGGAACAACACATTTTACAGGGTGCTACATATCATTTCCTTATGTTAAACCCTGGGACAAGAGCCAGCTGAGTGGATGATAGTATGCTTGTGTGTGTTTTGAACATGAATGTACAGTGAGGTCACTCTTGAGCAGCTGCAGCGCTACTTTCCTCACCCTCAGACAGCAGAGTTGCGGTCTGTTTCCATCTCTTCAAGAGTCTCAGAGGAGCAGAGATATTAAATGTTTTAGGCCAGGATAATGCAGGACTGTTAAGGTTTTCCTCTGAATATTAAACCACTACATGAGGAAATCATTCTATGAAATACTTTCTCCTTTATTAAACTCACATAACGGATTATATTACTCTAAAAAACACGTACGTACATCTTAACACAAATAAACAGCACAATCACAGTCTGTACCAGAGTGGTGCTATGGAAAATAATCCCCTGATTATAAGTAAAACAAAGCACAGCCAAAACTAATTAGCCATTTTTCCTGTGTTTATGCAACCCGGCCATACATATTTGAGACAAAGCACACTTGTCAGTAATTAAGCTGCGGCTACTGCACAAAACCCGCCTCAATTTCCAGAGAGAAAGGCCTGACTCGTGTCATCAAAAGCACCACTGACCGAAGTGGATGTGTATGTATAATAGTGTAATGGCGTAATTATGATCGGGCGCTTTGCTGTGGACACACGCATCCCTCCACATCAAACATGCCAGATTCTCTAATTGGAAGACAGTTAAGACCGACTTGGCAGCACACCATGTTGTAAACAAGATAAAACAATAAAAGCACATAAAATGTGAGCTCAGTGCTCTTTATTTATGAAGCTCATTAAAACTGTGCAACTAACATGTGGTGATGAAGTAACGCTGAGGCTCTTCTCTGTAACTGCCAGTCTGATGAATTCCAGTGGCTGCCATGAGCTTTGACTGTCTTATAGTGACCTCTGTCGTCAGACTGCTCTGTTGTGTTTAGGACACAGAGAGCAGCAGAGAGGCAGAGGAAGCAGAGCTGTGGAGACGGGGAGAGGTGCAGTTTTCTAATGCATACACCAGCTAATAAATGCATTTTTTCCTCTCATTGGTTTTGATCATTTTCCTTAGTATATTAAATTGCATGTTGCTCAAAATGAATAAAACAGTCAGCTGTTAGTTGTGTACTTTCTTCATGCATTAACACATACACAACCTCACAAACACTTGTCCCAAGTCCAGTGATGCATCCATACGACGTTCATGAGTTATGAAACAGGAAGTGTCAAAATGATGTATGTGTTTTCCTATGAAGTTTGGTCATGTTAAGTGCAGCTGTTTTCAAAGTTCTGCACCTTTTTGTTATAAGCCACTCCCACTACCTGCCCTCCTTTTTATGCAAATCAGACAATGGGCATGAACTGACTCATGACTAATCTTTCCAAACAATCTTGTGCAAGTTAGGTGCCTTTTTGCTGCAGAAAGTGACAGAACCAAACTGGAAACCTTTCCAAATATCCACATTTTCATTTGGGATTCCACACAACAATAGAGAGGCAAAGTCCCTCTCCTTATTTGTCGCCATGGGATCTTATTTCAGAAAAAAATGTGTACGGTAGTAAACAGTGAGAGACAAATTATCTCTTGATCCTATTTGAATTGTGCCAAGAATTAAACATATGATGTCTGTCAATTTAAAGCATAATTTTGCAAGTCAGGAAAGTTGCAGTTTGTCATAGGTGTGTTGTAGTACCATTTAGTTTATGTGAAACTGCTCAGTGAACTACATTTCTAGTCTCGCACGATATAAGTCATCCACACCAATATGGCCTTTACTTTGGCACAAATGTAATGTTATTTTATCTGATGCATTATATCCAACAAATCCAGACAGACTTAAACATTTTTTAACTTGCAAACGTGTCTGTTAATTAGACAAACATCATGAGTGTAATTCATGGCAAATCTCAAACGGGATGAAGAAAATGAATTGTCTCTTGCCGTTGACAACCGTACTTTTCTTTTTTCCAAAACAAGGTCCCATGATGGTCCACAGGAAGGGGAGGGACTTTGCCTCTCTAACATTTGCAATGTGTTATAAATGAGTGGAAAAATACAAAAATACCAGAATGTTCCTTTGACAAATTATGCAAAGAAAAAACCCTGCAGGATTGCAGTGAAGAGACAAGGTCAAGTGAGGTTAAAGGGAGACAAGAAGAGACAAGGGGCGGTCTTGTCGTGAGTTGGGGGTTTTGGGTGCACTTAGGCTGCTGTCATGGCCCCGCTTCAGGCCGTTTTCCTGGACTGTCAAAGACAGTGACGAAGTACATCTTTCCAATCCGAGGACCGTAGCTGAACACAGCCACGCTCAGAGAATATTACCCGACACATCAGCACTAACTGGGGCTCAGACCGATCTTCCTTTGAGTCATTTTTCTTATGGTTATTTTCTTAATTATTTCATTTATCTCTATGAGACTGTATAATTATTTAATGTTATTAAAAATAATTGATTTAGAGAAGAGCTAATATTCCTCTGGATCTGCATTTATTTAGTGTAAAGAGTTTGCTAAATATACACTGCAAACTCAATACTTCCAAAATCAATATATTACTTCTGGCAGTCAGTGAGATCAGCAGGCTCTGGTATGTGCCACAAGTCTTCTACACCAGGTCTCATCATATCTTAATGGCATCATAAGTAGGGTTTCATGACTCCCAGTGGTCTGTAATATGGTCTCACCTGTTAAAGTAGTGTCAATGATAAGATAACCTTTCTCAATAAAACTCTAAACCCTAAAATGTGGAGTGTGAACTGAATTTAAAGAGCTGCTCTGTTCTTCTCTGGATGTAGTTTTCCAGCTAATTTAATAATCCAAGACCTCAGTGCTGTGGTAAACCATACAACAATGAACAACAGTGAACAACTGAGGGAAGTCTGCCGGGCAAACTCTGTGTAGGGGACCTTATATCCATGTCTCTTGCTTGTCTTTGTTTTCACCACAGATTTCTATGGTGGCCAGCGAGAGCAAATGCGCTGCAGACAGACAATAAATAAAGAAACATCTTCACTAACTTGACGACACATGTGCAGCATTTAGAAAACAGTCAACAACTTGACAACACATGAAAACATCAATTTGAAGACACATGTGCAGCATTAAGAAAAAGTGCTGCAAGAAGTCCACAGCACAATGGAGACTGTTTGGGGGGACACTAAAAAGTGATGCACACAGCTGGGACACGCTTTCTGTTGCCACGGTTTTTGGCTCGTGAAATTACTGAATTCTGCTATCTGTCAGTGGAGGTGGAAAACCACTTTAGGGTTTTTTTTTGGCTGATTTTAACAGTGTGATCCCATGATTTACTTTTGTCAATGAGAAATGAAGAAGCTACTTGGATGAGAGCCAAAACATCTTCAAGAAACAAGCAAGCAAGTCCAGTTGCCTACGATATAGCACTTATGATGATTCAGTTTTATTGCCGATTGCAGATCTGTCAGTGTTAGCCTTTTGCTTAGTATTCATTAGCTAAAAACCACGGCAACCATGACAGCAACAACAAGTGTGCGCATTGCTTTAAGTGTCCCCTGGAAACCGTTTCTGTTGTGTTGTAAGCATAGACTGCATAATAATAAATTGATCACCCCCTGGTGGCTTGCTGTAGTATAGGTCATAATCCCTGCCTCCTCCATGTTAGCGGATGGGACATGGGCCAAACTAAAAGATCAAAGTTAACACCAAATACATTTTTCTCAAAGATGATTTCTGTAATTTTAGGTGGTTATCAGGCTGCTGTATGTTCAAGTTGTCATTTCTCTGATAGCCTGATAGATACCTGCTTAAGCTGGGCCCGGTTGTGGGGGCAGCAGGCAAAGCAAAGCACCCAGACGTCCCTCTCCCCAGCAACGCTTTCCAGCTCCTCCTGGGGGACTCCAAGGTGTTCCCAGGCCAGATGAGATATGTAATCCCTCCAGTGTGTTCTGGGTCTGTCCGGGGGCCTCCTACCAGTGGGACGTGCCTGGAACATCTCTAACGGGAGGCGCCCAGGAGGCTGATCTTGGTCAGATGCCCAAACCACCTCAACTGACCCCTTTCAACACGAAGGAGCAGCGGCTCTACTTTGAGCTCCCTCCAATTTCTCTGATAGGTTTGGTTGTAATAAGATATTTGATGCTATAAAAAGCAGGATGGACGTGACTGACAGCTGTGTGTGTAAGTCGGTGGCTCCAAATGACATCACCAGAGCAAGATGGCAGCGGCCGAATCCAGGATATTTTGGCTTGAGAGTAAGTGTAGACGTGTTGTAAATCCTCAGTCTATGGTTGTAAGCTTCTTGCAACTTTTTTTTAATGCTGCACATCTTCAAATTGATGTTTTTGTGTGTCCTCAAGTTAGTGAAGATGTTTTTTTATTTGCTTGTGACCTGTTTGCGGCATGTTTACCCTTTTCGGCCACTAAAGATTTCCCTGTCCTGGCTGGGCTCTGATTTGTACCAACGAATCTGCTCTGAAGCTTTTGCAGTTAGACATTTATTTACACCTTTTTATTGCCTAGATATTCAAGCCAAAGCACTGACATATAAATCTCTGTATTTCAACATGTGGAGTGCCAGGAAAAGCTTGGCAACCGATGAAAACAAACATTGATAAAATAATTTGAAGCTTGACTGTATCTGTTTTTTTTTAGCTTTTGGGGCATTTTGGGTCTTTTCCTCAAATATGGACAATAACCATGAAGCCACCATGAGGCCACAAGAGTCTTTATGTCTATTGCAACATCTTAATGAGAACAAATTAAACACAACTCCCTTCTTTATGGCTGTTTTCCCTCCTCTGCCCTTTGACCCAGTGCCAACTTCCATCCAGTGCCAAGCCACTGCCAGAGAGATTTGATCACCTAGTGAGCATGAAGGGTGTTGTTTGGCCTTGTCTAAGCATCCCTAGGCTCTCTCAGCACAACAAAGGCCAGCTCGGGCTCAGGGCCACACAGTACAGTCAGACGTGTTGGGGGAAAAGTCACGATAAGTTGATGAAATTTTCCACAAGTAAACACTCTCATTCTTTTCATCTAAGACTGTAATGGACCTCTGGGACTTTTGAGAATCTGATTTATGAAACCAATGTCAGAGGGCAGTGTGTCTAAAAATGAACACAAAGCTGTATTTCCAAATCAACAGAAAACACACGGCAGGGTTTCTCAGAAGGCAGAGAACATCAGAGCAAGATTTTTAATGGTGATCATTATGATACAATGCAAAATTTACACTAAAACAGCTTTGAAAAGCACCAGATGTTATTTTACTGCTCACTTTGTCATTGTATTTGCATGGCTTTTTAAATTAGTGCCAGCTGTCATATCAAGATCAACATGCTGTTGTGGATGTGACACACAAAGAGGGTGTAAATAATTCAAACCACAACCCTAAACAACAAAAGTTCTGGTCCTAATTATAAATTTACAGTGTAAATAGTTTATTATTTTTATGATTTTGCTAATTTTGGGAATAAATTACACCAACAAGTCAAACCCCAAATCCACATTATTTTCTTGTTCGTGCTGGGATATTAATGCAATATGGCATTGCTGTTACCCTCAACTCAACCCTAAACTTTATAATTATAAAGCACATTTAAAAACAATTCACACTGACCAAACTGCTGTACAAAAGGAATAAAATGCCAAATACACATACATAAGAGGCAACATAACTGTCATAACGACACACACAGGCACGTGTCAGGGAAAACCACATCGGGGGGGACTCAAACGCTAATGAATAAAAGTAGGTTTTGAGCCTGGACTTAAATGAGTTAATGGTGGGGGCAGATCTGATTGGGAGGGGGATGCTATTCCACAGTATGGAGGCAGACACAGCAAAGGCACTATCACCCCTGAGCTTAAACCTGGGACAGCCAGGAGCCCCAGGTCAGCAAACCTGAGGGACCTGGGTGCAGAATATGGGGTTAGAAGATCTGTGATGTAGGATGGGGCCAGACCCTGGTAATGACATTGCATATGCAACTAAGGGACATGTCCTGTGCTTCTTGAAGATAAAAGCACGTGAACTCTGTTTCTGTTAAAGTATTCAGACGTTGGCTCTTACCTGATATGACCTCATAAAGGCTGTAGCGGTAGCGGAGGTAGTCGTGGCCCTCAAACCTCTGCGGCAATTGACACAGGACCCGACACTCGGTGTCTGCTTTATAGTATTCCACCAAAGCCTCCTCAAACAGAACGATGGCTGCTTCGTGGTCGCCTTTATCATACAGCCTCACTGCTGCTGTGAAGGAGCGCTGTGACAGAGGAGACACAGAGGATCATGAGAGAGACGAATGATGGGATGAGTATTTACGACCACCGGTGTTCTGCAAAGCTCTTTATGGTTTGCAGCTTGTATTCATCTTTGACATTTATATATCAAGCAAATATTTGTTGTTCACTTTTAAAGTAAACCTGCAACCAGTTCAGAAAAGTTTTCATGAGTCTTCTGGTGCACATCAAGTTTCCTGCAGCAGCAGTGATCATTTGTTTGGAATAAACAGAGGAAGACGAGGATGAGTTATCCTGAACAGTTGCCAGGAAGGATTCCTACTGTCACTCCTTGATGAAAACAATTTAAATGTGTTATATACAATAATTTATTGTCCCCCTATAGATTTGCTCAGGCCTGAGAAGTAAAGGGAAGTTACAGACACACAATAACTTCAGTCAGTGGTCCATTCTGAATGGACCGCAAGTGACTCCTGAATGTATCAAGTTTGTAAAAAACACACTTTACTTCAGAGTACATTGACTTTCCGGCACAGACCTTTTAGTTTGCTGTTTCCCAGTGTAGAGTGGGTGTTTAACGGACAGGTTCTTGACAGATGGAGCTTCTCAAAGTTGAGGAAAGATCCTTAAACGACTGAATTTCAAGGAGACTACGTCATCGAATCCCACCGAACGACCACCAATGTCAATCTTCCTCTTCTTCTTTCAGCTGTTCCCTTTAGGGGTCGCCACAGCAAATCATCTGCCTCCATCTAACCCTATCCTCTGCATCCTCTTCTCTCACACCAACTGACTTCATCCTCTTTCACTACATCCATAAATCTCCTCTTTGGTCTTCCTCAAGGCCTCTTGCCTGGCAGTTCCAACCTCAGCATCCTTCTACCGATATATTCACTATCCCTCCTCTGAACATGTCTAAACCATCTCAGTCTGGCCTCTCTGACTTTATCTCCAAAACATCTAACATGAGCTGTCCCTCTGATGTACTCATTCCTGATCCTATTCATCCTCGTCACTCCCAAAGAGAACCTTCGAATTCTACTGAGGATCGAGTCCTTCCTTCAGAGGATTTTCAAGGACGCATGGATGTATCTTCAGAGGGCATGAAGTATCCACAATTCATTGTGCGTGATTTGCTGGAATTAAAGGCAGGGCCTCGTCAAACATGCACACCTAGGCACTCGCTAGCCTGTTCAGGTGTGTGTTCACCAAGTGCTAGGAGGGAGTCTTGCCTATAGCCTCTATAGGACCTGACTCGGAAGGACCCGTCCTACCAAGGAAGCATCCTTGACTTTGAGAAGCACTCGAGAGACAGTAAACTAGCTCCATGGCATGACCAAATGCAAGTTTGAAACTGAATATATCAAACTGTGTGAATCTTGAACTAATGACTAAGGACAAATCTGGACCCCATGGCTGGACCAGCTGGGAATCACAGATATACAATAAGAGGTGCATCGTAGGAGCTTGACTTGAAGATAAAGAGAGAAATGAGAGAGGGGGTGAAAAAGGGTAAAAACTGTAAATGAATCTGAGCACAAAGGATCCAAAACTCTTTGACATTCAGGGCTTCACCACAACCAGCTCTAAACGGCCTAAATGAGTTTCCAGTCATTAAACTGCACGGGCCATAAACACAAAGGCCCCTTCATACAGTGACAACAGCTGTACTTTTCCCGTTAGGAAAGAAGTGAAGTAGAAAAAGTAGCCAGACATTTAGGGCAGGCTTAAAAAAGATAGCAGCAGGTCACACTGATCATCTGAAACGTGCTCAGGTAAAAGTGCCAATGCATTATGCGAAATGAAAGGGAAGACAGAGTAAGACATAACCAAATACGTTAACCTGTATCTGTGCCTTGGCTTACCTGGTGAGGCCGGGCTTCTCGGTCAACAAAGTGTTCCTCCTCAACGCCCTGCAGGTCTTTGTACTGCTCCAGGTTCTGACCCATCTCCACATGCTCTGGGTTGGCCTGGAAATAAGTGTGAGCTGCTGCCGCTGCCTTGTCTGGCTGCTTCAACTGAAGAGAGACACAAAGAGAAAAGAAAAGGAGACATTATTAAATGAATAAAAACAGACTTCAGCGCCGCAGCTGAGCTTTCTGCACTGCTCCTAAACCTGTAAATGCACAAATTCACCTGTGCAGTTGATGTTGTTAGTTAAAATCAGTCATCGCAGGTCAAATGAGTGCGTTTGTAACTTGTTATTTTGTGGAATTTTCTGCAGAAGGACTTGAAGTTGCCATTTCAAAGAACTGTTGCAGGACACAATCTTCTGTACGCCAATGTCTGGGTGTATCTTAGTTTGACTTTGTAATCATGTGTAGCTGCCCTGTTTTGCATTTTTTATGGTTCACTTCTAGCGTATATTAAAATACTTTTTGGCTTTTCTTTGCAGTAATCTGAGGCGTCTATTTTTTAGTCTGTATTTTTGTTTTATGGTGCTGCCTGTCTTGGCCAGGACACTCTCGAAAAAAGAGTTTTTTAATCTCAAGAGGTTTTTCTGGTGAAATGAAGGTTACATAGATAAATAAAATAAGATTTTACTGAATCAATCTTTCATACAGTAGGTTTTAGTATTAAATGTTCAGCGTAATGTTGAGAAACAGCAAAAGATGGGCAGGTCTATATTATTAAAAACTGCTTTTAGACAATAAGGAAGAACAGACTGATAGACAATCTGCAGATGTTCTTCTCCTGCAGGACGAACAGACTACCTGCCAAAATACGACGGTGCATTCAGTGATTTTCTAAGAAGTGATTCACGGGAAGTAATTTGGAATCCACTTGACATAAGTAATATTTCTGATTTAGATTTAATGAAAAACAAAAGACAGATTTACAGAAACGCACTGTTTCCATCCACATCCTGTCATTAGAGAGAGCCGTCATCATTACAGCTAACATGAAGGATGAGGTCTCTGCACTCAGAGCCTGTGAACCTGATGGATGTTGGGAGGATCAGACTGAAGTAATCACCACAGGCATCCCATCCTCCCCCTAAGAGATATATCTAACGTAAACACATGAGGAAAGAGACAGTTTAATATTGCGGGCAAGATAAGAGAAACTGAGTGGCAACGAAGCGTTTGTTAACATGTGTTTGTGAGTGATACTGATACAGTGCAGACATCCTGTGTGAATGACTTCACAAGAATGAAAGACACCAGCTGTCATTTATCAGCTGGTGTACTTCCAACAAATGAAGACAGACAAAGTACATTTTACAAACTGTGTACACACATATAATAAAATATGTTTAAACATGTTTCATATACCAAAGTTGATGACCACTATGCATGGGAATTCATTCATCATATATTTTTATAGTTTGCACAAATCAAAACCATAGAAAAGGATATAAAACAATGTAAAAAAAATAATACGCAGTCAAGGACAAAAAGCCCAGAGGAGCTTATTATGCCATAATTAGGGTTGGGCAATGTATTGATAACATATTAATATCTTGATATGGACTAGATATCAACTTAGATTTTGGATAAGTGTTGTCTTTGCCTGGTTTTAAAGGCAGCATTTACAGTAAAAGTGATGCATTTTTCTGAACTTAGCAGACTCATCTTGCCTTTACCCACTTAATCATTATATCCACATTATTGATGATTATTTATTAAAAATCCCATTCTGTGAATTATAGACAGTACCAAGACTTAAACCTACAATATCATCACATTATTGATATAGAGGTCTTTGGTTAAAAAAAAAAAAAAGTGATACTTGATATTCTCCATATCGCCCAGCCCTATCCAGAATTATTATCGAACAATATCCTAAAAAGGAACATGTTGTTTTGCCAAGCGTTTTCTTAATTATTTATGCATTTTCAGAAAATAGAACTAAATGTTGATGACAGTTTACCAAGGCCAGAGGTGGCGTCTTCAGACGTCCAAAACCAAAAAAGATATCCAGTCAGAATTTGTCTGAAAATGATAATCTGTATGTTGTAAAAAGTGTCTTTCTTATCTATTTATTATTTAATCTATTTCCTCATCCAGACCAGGCCCTCAGGAAGTGCACCAGGCTTGAAGCCGATTTTCGTAGCGGCCAAACAGTGGAATTACAACTGCCAGGTCTGTCATGTGATGCCCTGTGACTTAAAAAGACTTTTTCCCATTGAATTACATTATGAAAGTGACGTCTCTGAATCAGTGGATACTTTTTTTTTGAGCATCACAACTGCTACGAAATGACTCTGTTCACTGTCAGGATTTTGTCCATTCTGACTGATAACATTTGGAAAGTCTAGAAGAGCTACACGATTCAATTATTTTATCCCCTTTCAAGTTAACAGCTGGTAATAGCTGGTGGAAATCTGTATTGCGCCTGCTCTATGGGCCGCACACTGCAAAACCAGCACCCAGTGATCCAGGTCATTTTATATGCAGCAGATGAACCATTTTGGCTTCATGCACCACTGAGCAACTTTCATAGAAATGAATGGGACCCTGCTGCTGATGCTATATCCACGTCTCTTAATACCTCCATGGTACAAACCCACGGACTGCATATAAAGATAGACGACATGATAGCTGCCCAAAGTGAAGCCAAAAAATCTTGATCGCCCCCTGGTGGCTGGCTGAAGTACAGGATATAAACCCCACCCCCTCCATGTTAGTGGATGGGACAGGGCCAAACTAAAAGATCAAAGTACATGCCAAATGAACTGTTCCCAAAAATGGTTTCTGTCATTTTAGGTAGTTCTCATCATGCTGATGTAGGTTCTAGTGTCTATTTTTTTGGATAAGTTTGGTTTTATTTAGTTATTAATGGTATATAAAGGGGGTGTGATGTCATCATTGACAGTTGTGTGTGCCAGTTGGCTGCTTGCCATTGGTCAGACGGGTGTATGGACGGGAAACCAATATAGCAGAGATCACTACTGCACAGATTTTGGCTTGAAAGACGTCCCCAACACAAGATGACAACAGCCATATATAGGGTGTTTTGGCTTCATTTTTGGGAGGAGGTGGAGACGTGTTGTTCATCTTTAAATACAGTCATTAATCACAATCTACCAAAGGTAACATACTCAATGAACTTCTCCCCATCGCACCGATCACAGCTGATAAACTGAGGCAGCAAAGGAGGCAAGTAGTAAATCAAAATGAGAAGTTATTATAGTTTTATTACCCCTCTCCTCCATGACCACCACATTCCTTTAACATCTAAGGTATGTAAACTTCCCCTCTGGTACTACACAACACACAACAGTTGTGGATCTGTGCGGTTCAGAGATCCCAGATGTCTGCTGGTGGAAGCTTTCTTGTAGCTTTTTAAGATGCTCTTTTATCCCTTAAAAAACACATCAGTTCGGAAGAACTCAACCATCAGAGCACGCCTGGTGCTTATCGGATAAGATCCTAATCAAGCTCAAGCCTCGACATGGGTCGCCTTACACAACCACCTCGCACAATAACCCTTCTCTTCACAGGTCCGTGAATTCAACACAGCCAGTTTTTACACTCAAAAGAAAGACAGCTGAAGATAAATGTGGCCCTGTGACCTGTGTTGCATGTCAATCTGCTCTTTCCTCTTTTTCCATTCATTCTTTAGCTGTACTAACAGCTTGTCATAAATCATTTTCAAAAAAGAAGAGTTATGTTGTGTTAGACAGTAACTGGACTGGGTTAAAAGTGAGTAAAGCAGGAAGCAGAAGGATGACATGCTGAAAAAATAAAAGACAGATACACAGAGGTGAAAGAAGACAATATGGAGACAGAGCTTGCTCTCGTGAAGGATTTGAATATCTCTTGCAGCAAAATGATCTCAGTATCTCACAGACATCTGACCGCATTTGTTTAAATCCTTCATGTTGCTAACAGGTGCAAATGTAAAGCAGATCTCAGTGTTTTGCAGTTGAGAAGGTCAGCGTGGTGTGACTGCCAGAAACATAACTGGCGGAGAAAGCTTCTCCACACACTCAGGCCTCTGTTTTGTCACTCACGTTTGCCAGGAAAGACATTTGTTGTTATTAAAAGCTTTGTACATTTTGTATTGTTTTCATGAGGAGAATTAGTGAGATAAAGCTTCCCACATTTATATAGGATTTGGAAAATCTGTAGTTCAAGAGTAGAATGACCTTTTCTGAAAGTACGAACCCACACAGATGCAAAAACAAAGCACTTTGTGTTTCCATGAAACTCTGCACAATACATCATTAAACACTAACTCTGCTCTCATAGAAGAAGCAGAAATTCTTTTTCCCACAAACAACCCACTTCTTTATGAAGAATGACTTCCCAGTGAGACAATATTGGGTCCCTTTCATGTGGTAGCAGAGGAGGCAGGAGAGAAAAGCCCAGCTGGACATGCTTGGTTACCCGTGAAAGGCCAAAGAGTTGATGTGGCGTCGAGTGCATTCCTGGTCAGATCACCTGGCTGGAGCCACCGGGAGACACAGCCTGACAGCTGGGGCGGTTGAGTGGCACATACTAGGTCTGCCTATGCATTCATGTGTGCTGCATGGCAGGTTTTAAAAAACACTGCATGTAACAGTTGAAAAACGACTCAAATACTGATTTTCTGATTTAAAACCTTCAGTTTCTTGACCAATAAGTAACATAAAACTTCAATGAAAAGCCTTGTCCCAATTAAACGCTCAGCCCCTTTTACAAGCCTGGTGTGGCTACACATTTTGACAAACAAACGCCTGTCTCATTTAGATGCCTGGTCTGGTTGCCAAGCAGTTAATTTTGTAAATAGAAATTCTATGGATGTATAAAAGCAAGTTGTTAGCTACCTCAAACTATGTGTACATTCCTTGATCACCATGTAAGTTATTCATATTCCTTTAGTCTGTAAGGATCCTCAGATCAAAAGAATCAAAAGGGTTTTTGATAAACTATTAATTGAAGTTTTACGGTATATTAAAGGAGCTCTATGCAAAATTCAGAGAGTATGAGTGTCATGGTTCTCAACATTGAGGTCGCTGAGCAGGCAGCTATCAGCTAATGGTACTAACTCCATCAACAAGGGCAACAGTGCTGACTGAGCTAACTAGGGGGAAACCAGAGGGTGGGCGCCTTGCTTCCGGGACACTACCTTCCCGATATCAGCGATAACCGCCATATGAGCACAGTGCAAAGCAACAGCAATGAGCTAGTCAGTAGGAAACACACATGCACTAACATGCACGCGCAGCTGGACCAGCTTACCACAACAAACCACAGGCTCTGAATGTCGCATACAGAACTTTTTATGTGAACATGTCTATAAGAATGATGCATCACATTCTAACTATGTACATGACAGTCCGCTGTACAGATCCCTCATTTGCAATAAAAACTTTTAACAGGCATCTCTGTATCAATCATGTTCCTTTTCTCATTCACATCGATACAACACAGAAAATGTGATGCCATACTGCTATATTTCCAGTGCAAGTACAATTGATACAAATTGGAGATCAACATTCAGTTTTCTTAATCACCAGTAACAGAGGTCTTGTATTCATCATACAACAAAAACGGAATGATGGAAAATGCACAGAACAACCGACTGCACTTACATGCACACTCAAAAGTAAATGCACCAAGTTAAAACCGATTTGCTGACTGAGTGAAAATTTGCAGCTGTAAATAAGAATCAAGTAAAGAAGAAAAAGACTGCACATTGAGGGAACCCGAGTAAGCCAAAAACTCAATTGCAACACTTGAACACACAGTAAAATGTGGAGTGCATTAGACGCTGATGAAATCAGTGAAAGTGTATCTGGGGGTGGATTTTTTTTTTCTTTACTGATGGCGCAACCTTGAGCACACAGCTCTATCGTGTGTCCTCTGCTGCTGCATTCCTGACAAAGTCTCCCCAAGGTTATTTACAGAGAACATCCTCCTAAAAGATGCAATTGTCATCTTAGCTTTACTGGATTTGATAATCATCTGCTGATACGTTTAGTCCAGACTGCGGGAGACTAAACTGCAAAGATCACAGTGGTGGTGCACATAGGGAGGGAAGAGGTGCACTCACCTGCGTCCACCTCTGGTTCTGACTGCCCTCAGCCCCTCGGGGACAACCTGGCTCAGGCCTGAGGGTCGACTGGAGGAAGAGGGGAATTACTCCAGTACACCATCCCAGCACAAACACAGCTGCAATCGCCTGCTGCCAGATCTATTGTCTTGAGACTAGACATCGCAAAATCTGGGGAAGCCTTGAACATGGGAGGCTAACTCCTCAGTCATAGCTGACATTATGCTTTAGGAGAGAAAAAATATCAAAACACACCATGGCCAAACTCTAAAATTTCCATTTGATAAGTAAAAAAAGTCCACTCCAGGAGTTAAGTGGAACAGAAAGACCAGACCTACTGTGTGTTTCGGTGCAGACTCTCACTTGGGTGATAATTGATTTATGGTCACATTAAACAGCACCTGAGCTCACACATACAAGATGGTCATTACTACTTTATGGAGACAGATAATTCAACATGGAGGATTTCTGGGAGTATGAATACTGTGTCAAACTGTCAAAAACCCAAAACAGTCCAAGCTCGGAGGCTCGGAATTGAAAACACATGCTCATATATCAAACAGCGCAAAGTGAGAGGCTGAAACACCCCCTCAGGATGACAGAGCAGAAATCAATCATGGGTTTAAAGTGAGATTACCGTTATACTGAATGGTGTAATGGAAAACAATGCAGCCTAGAAACAGTCACGTGTGGGTAAATCAAAATGACTTGTCTCTCCTGTGTCTGCCACAGAGGAGAAATGGATACTAAGAAAGTACATTTCTATGAAAAGCTCAGCTGTTTTTAACCATTCTCCCCATAGGACTGAGAGGTATGGATGAAAGCAATATATTTGCTTAACTTCTTCCAACTTGCAAGTCACTTCTCTGATTATTTGATCTGAACTCTATCAGTTAATTCATTATACAGAACAAGCTTTAAAATCACAGCCGCTCTAAAACTCTGCCATTAAAAGCAAATCTCTGAACACACTCAGAAGTGTACCGCTTGTACCACACGAGTACATTTTTCCTCTCACATGAGTTTCAAAGGAGCACCTGTGGAGGTGAATAACTACCACTCAATCTGAGCCCTCAGTTTGCCCTCTTCACTAAACAGCAACCTGTGTTTGAGCTGCTGGACCGCCCTGCCACTCTGAGAGGTGTGCTCTTGATGTGGGCACAGAGCGGTGCCAAGGCAAACGCACATTTGCATGCCTTTCTCCTCTGGGTCTCCTGCTTGATTCACAGGTATGTAAATAGGCCTGGGCTGGCGCCACGGACGCAGAGGTGATGTTGTGACAAAAAGCACGTATCCCAGTGCCACAAACAAGCCTGGAAACAGCTACACAGATGGCTTGTCATAGGCAGAGTTACCACCCAAAAAAACTGGAGAGGAGCTAACGACAAGTGGTCAACAAGCGTCAAACCTGCCAACCGCAGTCCTGAATGCTTGAGAGACAAGCTGCTTCAAAGAGCTTTTGCAGCTCCCAAAAGGTTAGCAAACACTTGTGAAGTAGACAGAGGTTAGTGTAAAGGTTAACACTGGACACAAGAACAGCTGCAATAAATCAGAAAACGCCCACATGCAGTGAGGATTTAGAAGCTGAAGAGAGTCCTTTAGACCTCCTGCTGCAGGTCGGTGTCAGTACGCTCCAACCGAAATGCTTCTCGTGCAGTTGGACAGTGTCGGAAAACCCCCTCCACCCACAGCTTTCTGACAAAAGATTTTGGGTGGATACTGTGTCTGATAATTTTTGGAACTTTCCAAAACTGACAATCCGACATTTACACCCACTTCATGCCGTGATTGGCTGCATGTCAGAGGTGAGAAATGAGCTGGGGTTTGAATTTCTCTCTCAAGCTTTTTCATTTGTTACATCACTTTGTCACTTTGTGTGTGCCAACAAGTGTGTGCTGTATCCTCCATACTCTCTATGAGGGAAGCCTTAAAGTGTTTAAAGCTGCAATTATAACTTTTGCATTGCCACACAGTTGAACGACACACTGTACGAACTAATTGGTTTCAAGCATGCCCCCACCTTAGGTCCATGCTCAGAGCAACATAAAACAGGGTTGGAACTCAAACATTTAAGGGTACCAACCAAATGCCATCAGTACTGATTCACTTTAAATCAATCAGTACCAAATTTTGGCACTACGTGCGTCTGGGTGAGACAGTGCACCGTGTTCTGGACGCTGACATGGCTGCCACAGCTGATCGACGCCACTCTAGACAGTGGAGGGACGGGACAAAACTGGATCGTAGTCAAATGCGACACAGTGGTGCCAGGTAGAAGCCCTCCTCATGTCTAGACCACAAGCTATCAGACACATTTTACGCTTGCACTCCTGACACAACAGATATGCTCTTATTTTAATCTATGCAGCTGTCTGTACTGGCTCCGGGCAGGCTCGAGTCTCAGCTGCTTCTCACATGCGTAACTGTGATCTGAAGCGTTTACAAGTCTATTTTTTCCGACAATACGTGCATAAACACTAGGGTTATTGGCCGATAAAAAGGCACTGAATAAATATATTTATCTACATTTTGCAACCTTGGCAGAGCAGTGTGTGCTGTCTCTGGACAGAGCAGAGAGCAGAGTAATCCAACAGACCTCTGCCCAGCAGCTGGAAGTCTGGACTTATTTTTTACAACTGAAATGACATTTTTGTTATCACAGAGAGGGTAAAGTACCAAAAAAGGTACCAGTAGGTACCAGTATACCAAATTCTAGGTACCGATACGGGTATTGGTTTAAATGTAAGCATCCCTGCTTTAACGAAAAAGCCTCCTGATTCACTAAAACCATTTCACTGGCATGTTGCAGGTGTCACCGCAGAGGGCTTCAGCAAAAGAGTTGAACATGGATCAACTTTTGCTGTGAGGCAATTCATCTGACAATTCACTTAGGGTGACCAGACGTCCGGAAAAATTCGGGACAGTCCGGAAATCCAAGCAGTTGTCCCGAATCCCGAATCCTGCCCTAATTGTCAAAATTACACTAAAGCAGAGTCTGGAGTAGTTATTGCCTGATAAAACATTAGAAACTGATCATGGTGGTCGTCCTGCAGCTCCTGCCGGCTGCACATTGGCTGCAGAAGTTGCTACATGAACTATGGGTGTTGTAGTTTTTAAATTGTGTACAGCAGTGGTGATGAAGTAGATGAAGAGAGCGCAAATTGCAGCCGCGAGGACAGGGAAACGCAGGCAGCCATGAGCAGGAATGATTTGCACGTTGCAGTGCAGCCTCTTGTTCTAACTGTTCAAAACTGTTCTACAAACTTGTCCTGCAACTGATACGCCTGTCACGGATGTACCCCCCGACACACACACACCCACCCCAACCCCAACTCCCGGTCCCGGATTTCACTCATTCTCATCTGGTCACCCTAAATTCACTGCATTTGCCAATCAAATGCATTCAAGCGCACACTAAAATAATGTGCTGTTTACCTCATGATCATTAAAGAGAGTATAAAATCATAGTTTTGGCATCTGATGACCCTTAAAAAATATTGATGCATGACTCAAATTAGCCTTTCAAAGATCAAGTTTTAACTTCTCATTACCTCTAACAATACACACACACCCTTCCAACCATTTTCACTCTGGACGCCAGTTAAGAGCTAATAGCTCCCAAAAAGTGTTATAGCCGCAATTACATAAACCATTTAAGCCTGCTAAATCTTGACCGACCCTTCTTGAGGAGGTGCACTAAATCATCACTGGCTACCTGCAGTACAGTATGGCCCAACACCACTTTGCACATTGAACGCACTCCAGCTGAAACATCTGCACGCGTGATAAAAGGGTACTCATACAGCCAATAATGGTTTTAAGGCCAATGAAGTGAGCGAGGTAGTGTCTCCTCTAGAAAGGTCAATGTGATACAGCTGTTTAGGAATGTACTGCAGAGGAACTGACACGTTATCAGAACAAAAAGTGTTTGTAATGTGTTGAAGGAAGCAGATGGGATGGAAAGACAATAAACCTTGAATCGCATTATAGTGGAACTCTGACCTGTATTGAAAGTAGGCAGATAATAACTGCCAAGAGCTCTTAATAATCTTCAACTATGAACTTATAAACAAAATTAAAGATGTCCTTACTGCACAGCTGGGCCCTTGACATCCCAGCCATCTGTCTAAGCATCCGTGAGAGTGTTTATATCTATACATCTATACAGAACGTTTTAATGTTAAGAAAATTTTATTCTTTGTATACAATAGTCATTTTTCTGACCAGGCCAACAGCAAAGTCCGCTGTCACTAAACTAATATTTGTGTAATGGGGTGGAGAGTTTCAGAGTTTCAGGCATATTTGTCACAAAGGTATTTATCCCCTAAACAAACCACATAATTACCTCCAGCAAGAATTCTGCTCGGTTCATGTGTATGTCTGTTTGTCAGCAGGATAACAGAAAAATTACTGGCCTGATTTTTGTGAAACTTGGTGGAAGGGTGTAGCATTCGCAAGGAAGAGCCCATTCAATTATGGGAGCAGATCCAAATTATGGTGCAGATCCATGAATTATTTTTCACTTTGCATTCATAGTCTGGGCCGTTATTGCACACAGATATTACCTAAGATGTCATAAGTGAATATGAAGGTGGCTGAGACAAAATGGTGGCGGCTAGCATTGCAGTGCTAACAACCGCAATGGTTCAACAGAGCTAACACTGTTATGAGGGCTAGCTCACGTTATCAGTGTTGCTCACCCTATAGGCCCTGACACACCAAGCCGTCAAGGGCCGATGATGGCCTACGGTATGGGACACACCACAAGGACAAAGGCGACAGATGTTTATTGACAGCCCGACATTGACTGATGTCTGACGTGTCAGCTTGATGTATCAGAGCCTTAACAGCTGCTATATCGAAGTTCTGAATGTTGCAGTACACGCACCTTCAATATGCAAGATATGGCATTTGGCCTTGGCGGAGGTCTGCGCTCTTCCAGTGCCCTTCTAGTTATCTGTCTTTGGTTCGGCAGCAAATTAAGAGTGCAGATATGAAGCAAACATTTCAGCAGTTTAGACACAACATGAGGTGAATGTTATGATAAGAGAAGAAGGTCCATGATTGAGCTTATCAGCTGGATCATGTCAAGAAATACTATGAGGACGGAGCTGTTGCTTCTTGCTTGGCTGCGAGTTTACTGGAAGGGCTGAGCATCAAAACACTTTATTGGTACCACTTAGACCATGTCTGAAGCACAAAGTATTGACAACAGTCAAGTCAAAACAGCTGCTTGTGTTCAGGCTGCAAACATCAGTATTTTTAAAAGAACATTAATAGGCAACTACTTTTCCAAGCAACAATGACAAACACTGTGAGGACTGATTATCTTGGTCTGACATCATATTATATTGAACATTTGTTGTTTGGAAAGACATGTCCTTGCCCTCTAGGATATTGTAGTCAATTAACTGAGAAAATAATCAATAATGAAAATCAAGTGCTAGTTGCAGCACTAATATTGATTTAACAAATTTACAAGTTAATTTATCTTATTAAATCTCACTAAATACTGACATGGAATGCACAGTAGTCTATTTACTCGGACCTTGTACATCAACAATGTGAGTCTTTCTGATTTCCACGGTCGAGGTCCATTTAATTAATGAATTTCCAGCTTGAGAAAACATATGGCACTTAAAGAGGCTGGCACTTGGAAACAAGCATCTGGTTGGAAGGATGCTAAAGACCATTTCACAATACTTGTAAATCATTAACAAATGGGAGTAGGATTGGGATTACATCTGCCTGGCAAGGAGAGCTGCATACGCCCCCTGACTCTATCAAACAGAGCTGTCTGTTGCCAGTGATAGCTGTAGCAGCGATGCTGAGGGGAGGTATTGGCACTGACGCTTGGCACGTTGGAGTGAGAACTGGTTGCAAGAGGTACTCACTATAGGAAAGTTTGTCTAAATGGCTGATTGCCTCCCCATGAGGCGAGCGCCCCACTTCCTTCCACCCTGGCTCGTTTCAAAAGCACACAGTGAGCGAGCGCTTTGACTGACGATTCAAAGAACTTCAGAAATTCCTGGAAGTCTGGAAAACAGCTCATGTCTGTTTTTGAGTGTTTACACTGGAAGTTCCCTGTCTGTAAGACAATATGTAGACCCCCTCTCCAGCAGGACTTAAGCCTGGTTTGACAAGATGAAGAAGACAACAGTGTAGTCGACACAAATACCTACACACGTCCCAACACAAACTCAGAATACAGAGAGGCAGAGGTGGCTCATGATGTATGTGTGGTGCTAATTGGACAGGAAAACATTACAGCCTCTACAAATTAACCTCTCCATCATGCACCCTTAAGTCTTTCATTAACTCTGTAGTTTTGATGGACAAAAAGCTGCTTCAGCGCATGCTTACTGTACACACAGGCCACATAGTGTCTTTACTGTACACTGGAGGTGTGAATTAGCTGCTTAATAATCTCAGCTGAATGAACCAGACAAGAGTTTGTTTTCGCTCTGCTGCCTAATCAAATAACACTTTAACACAAGACCTGGACTGTAACTCACATTTTGGCCATGCCAGTCAGGAAACCAGCCAGCCGGTCAGCGTGTTCATTACACGGCTAACATGTTAAGCACATGCTGTGGAAAAAAAAGCCTTTCCTCTTAGTGATGTCATGGGTAAAAGTTGTCCACCTTGATGTCCTCCCTCCCTCTTCTTCCTGCTCTCTCCATCACACCACCTCTCTTTCTCTCATCTGTCCATCCTGCTGACAGCTCCGCACAGTGGCCCCTTTCTGCCCGTCCTCACCCCACCCTGGGCCGGAGCGTGTTCCTCCTATAAGGTCATGTTAAAGGAATGCCTGAAAAAGCCTCACCGTGCTGTTGCCGCTAAAGAGCCTCTTTCATTACCCCCTCACAGACACAGCAGGCATGAGGGCCTTCGCTTCTTCCTTTTGCGGCCTCCATCCGTCATCCGTCTTAATAATCCCCGGCAAGCAGGGACTGTACATCCAAAAGAAAACAGAGGTAGAACAATAATAACGCCACTGTACACTGAAGCAAACCTCGACTTTGGCTTGGTGTAGCACGCCAGAGCTGTGTGCTCCGGAGCTGCTGGCTTTGATTAGGGGGAAAAATGAGTGAATGTACTTGACCGCAGTCACCTGAACTCAAAGGGAACCCAGAATGTGGAGCAGGCGCTCATGATCCAGAATCTATTAGTTATCAAAACATAGTGTATGTCCATTATGAGCTAATCTGGATCAGCCAACTTGACCTGTTGTTTGTACATCTGTAGTTGTGCTTGCCCCGTGGCTGACATCATTTGGCTGGAGAGGAAAATGACTGCTTCCATTATCCTCTCCATCTCCAGTGACAGCCCAGTTAAGTTTTGTGAGAGTTAACACTGAGAGACAACCCAACCTTTCTCTCTAAGCTATCCTGAGGCCATCCGACACCGCATTAGCTACTGTATCCTTAGTCAACCATCACACTATTTCCCATGTCTGATCTAGCTTCCTGGGCAGCTTCAGGACACACAAGGCCAGCTTTGTGTGGAAACCTCAAAAACACAAGGTGTATACGTTTTAAGCAGTGCAGACGGGGTGGAAAATCACCTATAATGTCTTCCTCCTCCCTTGCCGCCTACATGCCCTCCTCCCGACACCTCTCTCACGTTCCCTCCTGACCAAAATACAGTAACACACACACTCTATTCTCTCAGGGACTTCTAAAAACAGCTGCACTGACCTACGTCTTATTTTTACGCAACAATCCTCTGATCTCACACTCCACCAGTTTCCATTCACATAAAGGTGCCTTTTTCAAGACTGGAAAAACACGCTGAGACTGGTCCCAGAAAACTGAAATGTGGCTAACAGTTGTGTTTTGTCTCTCTAACTTTGCCTTTGGTTGAGGATGTGGTGTGTGTATTAAAGGTGTACACAGACTGGAACTGAAGCCCACACATGGGATACCACAGATAGCAGTCAGACCTTTCCTCAGAAACCTCTAAGGTGTTGCAATACAGGAATAGTTAGACATTTTGAGAAATACACTTTTTTGCTGACAGTTACACCACGTCTAAATTACTCTCTATGTAAAATACTCCTCAAGGCACTTTGTCCATCTTGTCGTTGCCTCGCCCATTTACGCTGTAAAATCCAGATTCTTTCACGTTTGTTTGATGGATGTTGTGGTTTGTTACACTGTCGCCAAAAACTGATTTTGAGTTTCTTGATTTCTTCTACGTTTTCCTTGCATGGTGGTTTGCTAAACATGGCACTGCTTCCCAGTAGACACGTACATTAGAGCCCGGTCTCACTCCGACGTCATCAAAATCTGGCACTTGGACAGTGACTTGTGGCGTCCGAAACCAATGAAAAAAGGTGTCCTTTTACGTCGGTATGGTACGGCCTGTTGCTGTTATAGTTTAACGGCGCCCAGTGGCATCGGGGGAAACTTAGCGGAAAGTTAGGACGGCCAAAGGCTGAGTGAGTGATGGATGGGTCCAACGATCACCGACTGTGTTTGCATCCCGTAAGATTTATTTCCTGTGAAAAAGAGAAGTGTATTTTCAATGAAGACAATGCATGTAACAGGCAGAACTTGACACAGTGTCCCAGAACATCAACAATCAACGCACCCAGGGTACCTTGCACGTCGTATGTGGACGTGGACAGTCCATGACCAAAACGTCTATATGTGATGAGGTCGGAGTGAGAATATGTTGTACATTACACGTTACAACTATAAATGAAACACATGTCTGAATTACTCCCTTTAACAACGTACATTTATGTGCAGCCCTGAGAAGCATAATTTCAACTTCACTCTCAACAAGAAAGCACAAAAGTGCATTTCACAAAATGTCAAACTATTCCTTCAACATGTTTGTCTCAGAAGTCACCACTATCTCAGAGGAGATAACATGAGACCAAACCACTCCAGAAATCTTGTAGACCCCATTACTCAGTTTCCCCATAAAGCTCCAGAGATGAGGGGATTTCCCGTCTGAGAGAAAGGTTACGAGGAACAGCACATTTGAAGGAAACATTTACGGGCACGCCACTCTGAGACAGGGGTCAAAGGTCGCCCTCTCACATGAGCGTGGGCGCATTCAGCTTTTCCACTTTGGGCTGGAAAAATAAGAAAAAAGATGTGCATGATGTGGTGTTTAAGTGTTAAATCTAAAACAGACAAATGTTTAGTTCACACACAACAGGGTCTTCGGAAAGCACGAAGGAGGACGCTATGATGAACTGTGTGTGTGTGTGTGTGTGAGGCAGTGAGAATGTGTGCCCCAGCAGACAATGCCAGCATTCATCCAGCCACTCAGTTCTCACCCAGTCCGGCCCCCGCCTTCCCCAGAGAAATATAAAATATATTTGTTCATGTTGAAATCAATCTGCTGTTGTAGCAATGAGCCGCCTCTAAAAGACAAAGGGCATTACACAACGCCCACAACACTTCAGCTGACAGACTGAAATGCATCTGGGAACCAATAACGGATGCAAAGATCACTAATTTGTCAAACTTTAACAGGAGAGTCATAAATTAAGAAAGTATTGGAAACCATCAAACACGTGTCCCTTTAATTTGACACTGATTTAAATAGTTATTTTTAGCATTAAAATGAGCACTTATGAGCAACTACCAAATGCCACTAAAAAATGTGACTCAGCACAATTTACGATGATTGAGCTGGCTGCCATGACAGAAGCATCATCTCAAGGGCTTAAATGTGTGAGTGTCAGAAGATCCTCAACGCAGATTAGGGTATGAAAGGTTCAAGTGCCCTGGAGGAGTATTTCCTGGTTAAAACTTCAAACATGGTTGAGCCTCCCTCCTCTGGTGAGGTAATGGATACACCTTTCTCTGGGGGGCTTAATCAAACAATGACGGAGTGGTCCTCTCCAATATTTCATCATAAAAATCAGCCCATCAATCAAGTCACCACCCCCAAACCTTGGAAAAAGCAAAAACTCCCCAGGCATACTTCAGGAAATTGTATGGTAAAGGTCAAGAAATGGCCAAGAGAGTAAGCAAAAACAGAAATGCCTGCATGATTTAGGGATTACCTAAAGAAGGGAAGAATGCACCTCCTTCAGTCTCTTTGTAAAGCTGCTGGTGGTATGCGAGCTGAGACTAAGCCCACAGCAGAACATGACAACCAGGGGTCCGTTATATAAAGCCTCTCTCAGCCGTTCATTAGAGAGCCTGCTTAAAGGAGCAGTATGTAGGATTTAGTAGCATCTAACGGTGATGATTGCAGGTTGCAGGATTCTTTGTTCATGTGGAGGTCTTTTCCTCGCTCAAACCAACAGACAAGATGATTTCAAGCTATGAATCAGTGTTTCTCCGACGGTGTTTGGGTCATTGCTGACAGGCTGCTAACCCAGCACCTGCTGATGTGTGCTCACCTTTTTTCTCTCATAACATAAGATCTAGATTTGCAGGAGGTTTTTACAAGGAGCCAAAGTTTTCTCAGAGACCTCGTCCTCTCCAAAATTAAAGCCTGGCTCTAATTTCCATTTTTGACCTGTTAGTCCCTTTTGAACCTCTGCGTAGTTTGAGATCTTGGGGCAGAGGTCTTCTGCTTGTCCCAGAGTCCAGAATGAAGACCAAAGGGGACAGAACTTTTGCAATCAGGGCCCCGAGGCTCTGGATTGACCTGCCCGAGGATATAAGGCTGTCTGAGTCACTGGCTTCGTTTAAGTCGCTCCTAAAAAAATACTTCTATCAGAAAGCATATCCTGACTTTATCTGAGCTGACTGTCTATTCTGTTGTTATCTTATTCGTGTTATTTCCCACTTATTATCTTTATTTTATCTTTTACTAGATTAAATTTTATGTTATTTGGTTTTTTTTCCCTTGTGTTCTAAATGCGTTTAGTTTTATCATGCACGAAAGGTGCTATATAAATAAAGTTGTTTTTTTATTATAATATTAGAGCCAGTGTTTGCTTCGTCCATTCTCTGTTACTGTTGAAATATGGTGCAACAAATCGGACTCCATTGATGAGGACGCGCTCCCTATGTATGATATAAACAGCTCAATTGAAGGTAACAAAAACACGATTCTTATTTTCAGGTGATTTTACACTAACGAAAACATACCTAGTATATTATATTCCATTTCTGCCAATATATCCCCCTAAATCCTACACACTGGACCTTTAAGTGTGTCTAATGACAAAATCGTAAAAAGGCCATGTAGTGAATCCCTTGCCCATAACATAAACATCATCTTCCCATGAGCTGACCAGGTAAGATATTGTGGAGTCTGTTTCCCTTTCGCTACCTCCCCTGGAGTTACACAACTCAGTTCCCCTGCAGAGACCACCGCCAGAGAGGATGCAACCGGATCCAGGATATGCTCCCTCCGGGGTTGAACAGTCAGACTTTACAGGGGGGGAGAAGGGGGAGATGAGCTTAGTGCTCAGCTGCAAAAGGGAGGCCAGAGCTGCAGGTTGGCTGTGTAAACACTCAGCGGGAGGCAAAAGGCAGATTCCAGTTCAGAAGATGTAGGCAGAGTGACTTTCAGCTGCAGTGGTTAGAGAAATCTTGATGTTTCTAGTCCCTTCTCTTCCTGCAGCAAAATAAGGGACACCTGTTGCTTGAGGTCGTGCACTGTTCTGCCTGGTCTGCAGGGCATTTGGGTTGTTTCAGTGATGAAGAGGGAGGCATCCATCACCAGCTGAGATGATTTGGGTTGTTTTTCACTACAGAGTAAATCCACCAGCTTGTTTAAGACTGGCCTCTGGCTTCTCATTAATCTGGAACAATAGAGGGAGGCTTTCTGTGTTGTGCTGTCCATTAAAAAAAGACAAACAGCCAAAACAACAACAAAACCATTAAAAGCTATGTCAAGTGAACAGAGAAATATAGTTGCTAATGGCGGTACATAAATCACTGTGCATTAAATTCATTAAGGCCATTTAGGAATGTTAGAATGAAAACCTTTAAGAACAAAGCGTTGGGTGTAAACTGCGCTGACAGGCTGGAGCCATTATTGTGGATAGAAGAAATTCTCAGCATAGTTGGAAACCCAACTAACAACCCAGAAATGATTTAAGGTCCAACTGTAAAGAACTTTGCATGAACATGTGCACAAACGCACACACCCAGACACAAACTGTTACATTCACCCACTGGGAGATCTTGGCACTGACTGCGTTCATGCGACAATAACTTAAATTTACTGCAAGTGCATTTATCCGTCAAAATACACTCCGCACATAATGAGATGATGCAGAAGGCAAATAAATCTTCAGTGGAAGTGTCGAGAGAAAAAAGCTGACAAGACCTCATTTCAGACACTTTCTCAGCCCGTCACCACTTCCCTCTGGGGTGCTGTTTGTAAAAACCCGGCCACGCTGTTGTGTCAGGGGGTCGATACACCGCTGCATTTCATCTGGCTTTTTTACACACACACTCGCTGCGAGTAGGAGTGTGTGGACAGATGTGTGAGAAAACCTAAACTTGTGAATTTGTTTGCATGTGTGAGAGGCCGTGTCTGTCGGACGGTGTGCGAGCGAGCGGCCGTAACTCTTTTATACGAGTGCCTGTACACGAGAACACGAGGAAAGTTATTTTTTACTGCAGAAAGCGTTGTTACACTGTTCTCCTGTAGACAGAGAAGTGAATAAAGAACAATAAGTTGGAGTATAAGGGTGGATGCCCTCTGAGTATTGGAGAGCCTTTAACTACATAGCTTTAAAATAATAATAATGATGCACTGTTCCACACATTGAGTGAGAATGTACACACCTCATGCATACCTCAAACAACATGTACACACTTTATTTAAGACTCAGATTCAGACAAAATGATAAAGCGGAAAAATGAGGTGAGAGATGTACTGTAACCTAAAAACAAAAGACTGTTTCTTTAAGTTGCCAATTTCACTGATTGAGTTACTACTTTTTGTGGTCTACAAAAAAAAATCAAAGTCCCTTGTCGAGACTTCATTTTGATTAATTTCTTAGGAGTGCTGCATTTATATACATTTTATTTATTTAACATTCATTTTTCCAGGAAGTCCCATTGAGATTAAAAGGTAGCAGCCAATCAAAACATATTTAAAATGCAACAAATACAACATGTAATACAAAAATCCACAATAAAACAACAACTATTCAAACATAGGCTAGTGGTCCCTTAAACGGCCAGTGTGTAATATTTGGCATGGTTTATTGTCAATCTGAATCTGAATCTGAATCTTCTACCCATTAATATGTTTATACAAGTGTATAATCGCTATAAAATAAAATTCGTTTGGTTTTCGTAGCCTTATAATTATGCTTTTATATATATATATAGCAAGGGCGTTGCTTTAGAGAGGTCGCCATCTTGTGCCGCCATGTATGTTCGGCAGACCGAGTGGACAATCCAGCCAGCCAGAGAACGCGTTTCGCGTGTATAAATAAACCAACGAAGACAGCGGAAGGAAGGAAGAAGGAGGAGGAAACAGCAGAGAGTGTTAGTAGTTCGTCGATAGAGAGTAGTGAAAAGTTTTTTTAGTTATAAAGTTTGCGAATGGACCACACTTACCACGCAACAGGAGAGAATGAACCCGAACCGTCATCTGCGAGGAAAAGAAGACGCAACTTCACTCCTTGTGATGCACTCTCTGTGGCGCTTTTCCTCCTGGTGATATATCTCCCCAACAATGGTAGCAGTAGCACCGAATCCCATTCTGTGCATTCAGCCTCTCTTCTCACCCGCTCAGCATCAAACACATGGAGTTCCTCATCTGTATGCTCCGGCTCAAACAGGTATGGCTCTGGGTCTGTGTCCGCTACAAGAAACTCTTCACAATCGCGTTCAAAGTCGTCCATTGCAGCTACTATAATCCTGAGATATTGCTAGGCTAAATAAACAGCTGAGCACTGTTTACAGGCTACGCTGTCAGTCAGTGTGCGGGCTGGAGACTGGTGGAGCAGAGAGGGGAGGGGGTCCCCACTCGGTATAGTAAACGAGTATGTGTGTATGAAGTGTGTCTGTTACGCCAGAAGAGTCAGAGTTTGGGACGGAGTCTTTTACCCCCTGGAGTGTTACTGGAGTTTTTGGAGTGCTCAAATAAACTGGCCTTTTTCCCGAACGCTCCTCTGGTCTCCTGCTCGTGAGGGATTCATTACAATATTGTAACATGGTTTAGATTTCTAAATAAACATTCACCTCGTCACTAGATAGACCTACTCCTGAAAAACTTGTGCGCAAGGCTTTTTGTCCCTACGAGGCCACCGTCATTTACCCGACGGGAGTGGTGAGCGAGTGAGCACTGCAATCTAGAATTTGACCACTGATGTCACTGTTTTCAACCCATTTTACAAACTGACCCTTTAAGAAAACAAGCACATGTCTCTGTCACCACATTCTTTATGATGCCCTTAAATTCATCGATGGATAAAAGTGTTTCTAACATAAAATCTTTCTGAAGATTGCTCCATGTCCAAATCTGTTAAATCCCAGGGTACATTAAAAAGGAACCATTTAGAGAAGTGTAGCTAGGAACTACCAGAGTTGAAGGTGCAGAGGTAGGCCGGAAGTTTGCCCAATATTGCTTATTAGATAAATATATATACCAGTGCTGTTGTCTGCAAGTGGTCAATGATGTCCAACCCGCCAACACATAAAGAATGCATAGATAAGTTACTTTGCATTTGTAATAAAACGTAGAGATGCATGGTATACAGAATTAAGGCTATGTGAAATGGGGGAGGTTGCATGCATATACAATATGTCACCGTAATCAATCTCAGTCAGAAAGTAGCTTCCACAAGTTTACTTAGCACTGGACGTAAAGCAGGACTTGTTTCAAAAATAAAAGCCAATCTTCACTTTAAGCTTCCTGCCTAGAGTAGCAATATGTCAGGAAGCTTGAAGTGAAGACATTTATTTACATACTCATTTTATCCTCAGTTGTGAAGCACTTTGCAAAGTGTGTTCCGGCGATGACGTTGTCTCAGCATGATAAAGCACACCAAGCTTTCCAACTACAGAAGAAGAGGTCAGGTCTACAGAGGAGTTGTTCTCTGACACAGCACAACCGTTAAGCTGCTTTCACAGTGGAAAACACGTTAATAACCGCCCACCTGCAAGGTCCTCCCTCCCCACAGGGACTTTGTAAAATACAAATCCAGATCCCCCTTTTTCTGATTGCATTTAAAAGTCATTTTTTACATATACGACTGTGTGTTCTTTATATATGATTTTTCCTAAAATAACACACAAGAAAATCGCAAGATATGGCATTGCTTGCAGTATCACAGCAAATCACAATATATTGTATTGTAACACCTGTATCATGAAACAAATCATATTGCCAGATTAACACAGATACACAGCCGTCGTGCTTCAGTGAACGTCTGCACTGAAATGACTGGAGACAGCCAGTTACTGTGCAGCAGTGTGAAAGCCCCCTTATGGCTGAAACCCAGTCAACTACAGGACGATCCAAAAGAGTTTGTTCTCCCTCGAGCTTTAATCAATATTCTTTCCACCACATGACATCTAACCAGTTCATAACTATTTGAGATATCTTACTTCTAAATAACATAACCTTCTTTTCAGCTTAACGGGTGGATGTAATTAAGAGCCCCCCACAGGGTGACGGAGGTAAATCTCCTCAGAGGCCTCTACAAGTGATTTGTACTCCCTTCATAAACATGACATGTTCCTGTTGCTGCTGTCACATTACACAAATCTAGTTTTCTTGACACACAGCATGCTCAGTCCAAATAAACTCATACACACACACACACACACACACACACACACACACACACACACAAGTTCCGGAATCTTTAAATCTTTTAGGATCTTTCATTAAATGTCCAGTAATCAATATCATGTGATCTCCACTGTGTGTGTGTGTGTGTGTGTGTGTGTATACCTATCTCTATGTCATATCTATGAGCAGATGTTCTCCACAACAGTAAAATCCAAATGATCAGTTTGTGCTGCGTTTACTTTCAGGAGAAATGTTACCTGCTCTGGGTTTTACAGACTCAGGGATAAACAAGTGTTGTGTAAAAGAAGTAAGTAAGCAAGTCTGCGCCTGTCCACTTTTTCCTGTCTACAGCTCAGCCCCCTTGCACAGGTGGGGACTCCCCCCTCTGCCTTTTCCTTCCTTTGATGTGACTGGTTGTGAGTAGCTGGACAGGGCTGAGGTCAGGGGGTTGTGTGGGGGTCCAGGCTGATGACTAAGAGGTGAGACGTCCTGGGGACCAGCATGCCTCACATTCTCAAGCAGTGACGGAGGTGGTGTTCAGACGAGACACAGTGCTGGAGGCAGCTACAGCCCACCAACAAATGAGGAGAAGCTCTGATGTGTCAATTCAATCATCACTGCAATCAAAGTCTTAAAGGTCCAGTGTATAGGATTTAGGGGCATCTATTGGCAGAAATGGTATATATTATATTAATGGCTATGTTTTGGTTTGTTTAAAATCACCTAAAACTAAGAGTCAATGTGTTTTCCTTTAGCATGACCACTTTATATCTACATACAGACCAGGTCCTCTTCCATGGAGTCCGCCATATTACTCTATAGTTGCCCAGAACAAACAAATCAAACACTGGCCATTCATGTTTTCGTGTTGCTTCAGTAGTTTGGTCCTGCAACCTCACCACTAGATGCCACTAAATCCTTCACACTGGACCTTTAACAAGGGCATGCTGTTTTAAGAAAAACAGATTTAGAGGCTTCAGATGGCATAGCCTGTCAGCGAATGAAATCATTCTGATCGGCAGTTGCACCAGCAGAGAAATGGAAGTGAGGAAAGCAAACAACCTTGTTTCAAATTAGGTTTGATTAATTTCTTTGCCATTCAGCTCTTACGCAGAATGAGCTACAGAGGATGGATGTTTGCTATCCATCCATCCATTTTCAACTGCTTATCCGAAGACAGGTTGTGGGGGCAGCAGGATGAGCAAAGTATTCCAGACATCCCTCTCCCCAGCATCGCTTTCCAACTCCCCCTGGGGGACCCTGAGGCATTCCCAGGCCAGACAAGATTCCTAATCCCTCCAGCGTGTTCTGGTGCTGCTCAGCGGCCTCCTACCAGTTGGACGTGCCTGGAACACCTCTAGCAGGAGGCACCCAGGAGGCATCCCGATCAGATGCCCGTGCTAGAGCATGGTAAATATAATGTGTTCTTTCAGTATCGGGTTGTGTTATTAATGTGCTAACTTCTGTTGGTTTTCCAGTTCCCCTTTTTGAATGAAGAAGACACACTACTGCCACCTGCAATGGAGAGTTTTTTCTCTTACACAGGCACAGATCATACGTGCTAGTTGGCCACTGACGTAGTCTTTGCATCTGTGTACAGTATATGTGCAACTTTTTGGCCAAGAACTAGTTCTTTGATGTCAGTTTGGTGTGTCTGGGCCTTAAGTTATCATCAGGCAGTACTAAAGTGACCCTCACTAATTTGTCCACCACAGACAAATTCTAGGAACATCTGACACTCTTTGATCTGGCTTTGAGATGCTGTTTCTGGGTAAAAGGCAATAAAAAAGTCTTACGGCATCACACTCCTAAGTGCACCCTGGATCTCCACTGTGGAAAACTGAGCTAAGGACTTTCATTTAGTCTTTAAACACTGGTGTGTTTTACTACACCATCTGGAAATCTGGATGCATGAGAGATGTTATCAAAAGCCTGACCAGGCCCAAAGTGTGGTGAAGGGGTGAGCATGGTGACAGTGGTACTGCCTTGCCTCATAAAGGAGACAGTGAGTTGGGCTGATAATAGGGCAGGGTAAGACTGCATGACTGCACTGTGTAATCTGGGTTGTGGTTTTGTACAGCATGAATGAAACAGTCAGGAGTTGAATCCCACTTGTAATTTCAGCGATGCTGCTGGCTCGTCTTTGCTGCTGCTGCAGCTTCAGAGTCATTGGCCGAGCACATGCAGCATTTAACATGAAAGTTACAGAATCAGAGGACGCCGCGGTCAAAATCTTACCTATAAATAAAAACATACTATACTAAAGCCACACTAATCTCTTACGATCTTATACTAGACCTGGCAATAATATGCTCCATGTGTTTTTCCCCTGAGACCTTAAATATGGCTCCAGCAGCAAGGATTTCCATCCCTCATTATGAAAAGCTGCTTCCACTTTACTTCTGCCCTCCATTGTTCTTTGTTAAAAGGGCACCCCTCACATGCCTCTGCTGTCAGAGGTACTGGGACCGCTGGCGATGTGGGTGCAGGCTAATGGAAACCAATTGACCCCAGTCGAGTCCAAGTCTGTCCATTTGGTTTTCATTCCATGCCAAATTAAAGAAAGAGTAAAAGTCTGTGTCTCCATGATTAGGCTTATTTAGGGGAATTGAGCACTCATAAGCCCCAGAAACTGAGTCCGGGCCCGAATTCTCCACTTTGATAGGTAGAAAAAAGGGAAAGAGGAAAGAGCTGGCCCACATGTGCCCACATAGTCTGTTTACAATGTTACACTATTTGCTTGTCTGTTGATAACATTGTTTAGATTCTATTTCCTGTTGCAGAAAATCCTGTGTGGCCACACACTGAGAGCCCCGGTGTCCCTCAGTGTGTGTGTGTGTGTGTATGTGTATGTCACATTAGGAGTGTTTAGGTGACTGAAAGATATACACTTCATCATAGACTCAACAAGTTGGAGTTTTATCAGTGAGACGCAGAAAGAATGTTGCTTTGAAGATGAAGAAACCATGAAAAAATTAGTACAATTTAAACTAGACAGAACAAAAATAACCCAAGGGAAGTTTGCTGTTTCTACAATGGCTATAAATCACAGAGGCTATGCTTTAAAAAAAAACATTAAAATGTCAGTGGCTGTGTCTAAAACAACAACAAAACCAAAGGACAAAAAACACAAAACAGACTTTACCACAATCCCAGACTTACACCAGTACCTGAGGCCATGTCAGAGGACAGCACGGTGGGAGACAAAAATAATTATCTTCATTTCTCTGAAAAGATCCCATATCCCGTGGAGACCTTGAACCTTCCTTTAGAGGTCTTTTACCTCAATGAAGTGTATGATCGACTGACAGGCATCAGATAAAAACGTACAGTAAATGATGCTTATTTTGATGTTTGCCTGCACAGATCTCATATGAACTTTCTAATCAGCATGAAAACACAGACAAAAGGCAGAAAGATTCTTTTAAACAACATCTAGTGGCAACTGGCGTCTGACCACCCAAACTTGTCAGCACTGTCGAGACAGTAGGCCTATTATTTAAAAGGAACAATGGTTTATAATGCTGGCAACCATGGCAGCTTGGCTGAGCTATCATTAGCTTGACGCACAACGAGACACAATGGAAACAAATGACAGAGTTGATGTAACTAGAAATTAAAGGGATACTTCGCTGATTTTAAAGCAGATTTGTGAAATAACAATGTGATTAGTATGTGTAAATGAACAGTGGTAAACTTTCCTCCGTCTCTCTGGCTCTAGGGCTACAGATCATACTTCTGCATTAGGACACAAAAAATATAGAACCAAATCAAGAGAGATATCGTTCCCTGTCTCTCTCAAAGTCAGACCAAACTCAGATCAACTGTAAAACGCAGGATTCTGTTACTGTAATTCACATTTCTCCCTTTAAATGTTTCCAGGAACATATTTTAGTGCACAGTTTGGCTGTAATATGACAATTTGTGGAAAAAAAAGGCCGGCGTCATACTGAGAATACTGAGATCAAACGGTAAAACTAGGAAGTGCTGATTAAATATAAACCAAGATTCTGATACTGCCTTGCCTATTTCTTGCCTCAAATGTTTTCAGGAACATATTTTAGTGCACTGTTTAACTGTAAAAGTTCACATTACATCATCATCATTGTTTATTGGTCCGGTGCAGCGCAGTGCATTGTGGTAGTAGAAGGTTTTCTACCTCTTGAGCAAAAGCAAATGCCACAGCCGTTTTTCTCTGTTTTCTCTGGTGATATAGCACCAACACTGCGACGTCTTTCCACGGCACAGACTGCCTTGTTTTGTGAAGAGAGACAGACCATCTTTCTAGCAGTGAAATACTTATTTAAGGAAAGACTTTGATTCAAAACTTCCACCACATAAAACAATGGGGATATTTTGCTTCTCTGCATGCTGGTAATTTGCACTAAACACAAAATACAGCTGAGGATAATGGGAATGTCATTGGTGATATACAGTATTTGGTAAATATGTTGGTAAATGGAAAATGGACCCGCACCTGTATAGCACCTTTCTAGTCTTCTGACCATTCAAAGCGCTTCACACACAGTCATACATTGGTGGCTGAGGCTACTCAGTTTTTAACACCCTCACACCGATGGAACAGCCACTGGGAGCAATTTGGGGTTCAGAATCTTGCTCAAGGATACTTCGACATGCAGACTAGAGGAACCACGGATCAAACCACTGATTTTCAGATTAGTAGATGACCCACTCCATCTTCTGAGCCACAGCCACAGCTGCCCCCTGCTAGATTAAAACATAAGGGGATGACTGAAGTGACTACAAATCTTCCCAAAGATACAGATGTTTGTACCAAACAAACCTTTCAACAGTACATTTCGCTCAATACTATAAATGTGAACCTCATGGTGGCACAAGAGGAAAAGCCCGAGGATCACTGGAGTCATTAGAATTCCTCCTTTAGGCATCATGGATATCTCATTAATGGCAATCCATCAGACTGATGTTGAAACATTTCCCTAAAAAATGAGAATGTCAACCTTATGATGGCACAGGAGGAAAAGACAGAACATCACCAATCTCAGTAGACTTGTCAGTACAAATTTTATAACAGTCCATCCAATAGTTGTTGAGATATTTCAGGCTGGACCAAAGTGGTGGACTGACCAACTGAGTGCCGTAGAGTCACGCCACTAGCATGGCTAAAAATGTTTGTGTCTTAATTGTTACTCTTTAAATTTTTATTGCTTCTGGTTTCATGTTTTTAGCAGATGGATTTTAAACCTCAGGGTAAATATAAACAGTTTAAAAATGAGCAAAAATTCAAAGGGCTTGAGCACTGAAGGCCTGTAGTTAGGACACAGCTTCACTGAGTGATGGACAGGCTGTCTGGATGACTGCCTATAGCGACTAAACGTTAGCACGCAATTTATCCCGACACTGTCTCAACAACAACCCCACTAGCAGGACTCCATTTGGAGTAAGTGTCTCTGTGTGTGTTGTTTCTCATGACAGTGAATGACTGACAGCGGCTAAAGCCTCAGTACCAGCCATCCTGAAACACTTAGAGACAGAGATATCCATCTGCATCCCTCAGTCTGCACGGCGGAGCAGCCCCACCTGGCAATGGTTTCTGCCGCGGTCATGCTGGGTCACAGGCAATAAAATCAACACACTTTCTACTGTACGATTGAACACCGGCCCCTTCCTCCAAACAGCACCTCGGGAAATAAAAACATGTGCAGAGATTACCTGTCGAGGTTAAACTAGAGTCACTATGAGATCAGCTTGGATTGAAGAGAGGTGGAAAAGAAGTGTGTGTGTGTGGGCAGGAGGATGCATGTGTTGAGTTATTGCTTGTTGATGTGTCCCACCTGCATCAGCTTCCCTGCCTGTGTGTGCAGTCTTGCATGTGGACACCTCACTCAGCGGTTTGTTTGAGCATCTGTGTGCTCATGCATGGATGTGTGTATCCGCACATCCACCCCTGTGCGCTCCAATCTTCCTGCTAGGGTTAAGAGCTTACAGACTCCCCAACCTAATTGAGCAGGGAGGATAAATAATGATGAGCGCCGACCCTTGGAAAAGGGCACAGATGCTCCCTCAACTTTTTGCACATTTTACCCCTCAGACTTCTGCACCTCCCCAGCAACGCACAAAAGCAGACAGAGACACAAAGTCCTGGTTTTCTTCTGCCAAACACCACAACGCAGGCTAAGAGGATCTCCTCCTCCAAGAATCTCGAACATTCAGTCTCTGGCAGCTCTGTCACTCTCTGTTCCACTTAAAAACTTATTTTCAGGGTTGTGATACTGGCAGGAAACAATGCCAGCTGCCACTTAAAATAGTTAACAGAGAGGCTTCTGGACGTCAGCAACTATTAAACCCTGAGTGAGTATTTTAGGACATTTGTTGGATGGATGTCACCTGTAACTACAGAGGTGAGTGGCTCAAAGGTCTCAGTTTCAGGTCTGGACTCACTGCCTTGTTAAACTACTGTGAGGAAGTGGTTTGGCAAAGACGGACTCGCAGGAGGTCTGAAATTAGACATCTGTTCGTTATAAAAAGTCTGCTTCTATTCTGCAAAAAAACCTGGTTGTAGCTGGCAGACTGTGTTCAACAGAGCCCCCTCTAACATCTGGCTTTCTTTCACAAACACATCCTGAAGATTGAGTTATGAAATACCCTTTATAACGTCTAAAAACACAGTCGATCTGACTGGGCAAGAAAGAAAACACATAACAGATAAGTATCTCAAAGGTTCTCGCAACAACTGAAAGTACCACATGTGCCACACAATGAAATCTACACACATCCAAGACCAGTAGGCCACAAACAGGCTAATAAAAGATTATGAAGTGAGAAATACTAATCCGGTTCTGTGGGCGTAATTGAATTATAGTTATTTGACTTCAGATTATCTGATTGCCGTCTGACACTTTCCAAGCATACCAACTAATGCTACACTAGCTGTTCCCTCATTTTGGGGGTAAACATGGAGAAAAGTAGATTTTGGCCTTATAAACTTCAAAATGGATTTAAACAAACACATAAATAAAGCCCATTTCAATCTCAATCCATCAATTAATCAATTTTATTTATAAAGCCCAATATCACAAATCACAATTTGCCTCACAGGGCTTTACAGCATACTGAGGCGTACTTTCATTAATTCTTCATTCATTCATTTTCCGTAACCGCTTATCCTGTGACGGGGCGCAGGGAGGCTGGAGCTTATCCCAGCTGACATTAGGCAAGAGGTGAGGCGGGGTACACCCTGGACAGGATGCCAGACTATCATAGGCAACCATTCACGCTCACATTCACACCTACAGCCAATCAAATCTACGGCCTAACCTGCATGTCTTTGGACCGTGGGTGGAAGCCGGAGTACCCAGAGAAAGCCCACACTGACACTGGGGAGAACATGCAAACTCCACTGCTGTGAGGTGACAATGCCAACCACTGCATCACTGCATAAAGTCATTAGAAAATAAGGTCTTCTGCCAGCATGACAAGGACATAAATCTCCTGTTGGTTAAGCCACAGTTCGTGCCATAAGCCACCCTGGGGCCAGATGCATAAACAATGTGTACTCACAAATAACATGCCAACACCTTTTCTCTCACGAACACTGGCATTAATCAAGGAAAAAATGTGCGCACCTCATGCATTCTTCAGACCAGGCGTACACACAGTTTTAGCTGAGACAGCTGCGGGTAAAATGATAAGGAGGAGACTGAGTTTAAGTTGAGAGACGGATAACATTGTTTTTAGGTTGTTTGCCAGTTCCACTTGTTGGCACATTTATAAGTTAATTTTAAATTACTTAAATGTGATTTGTGTCATTAGTATTTTTATTTACATTCATCTCCCTCTTAGAGATCATTTGATTTTATCCCGTGAAGCACTTTGTTAAGTCAGTTTCACCATGAGCACTATGAATGGCTCAATAATGATCCTTTTGATGTTTAATTATGATGATGATTAAAATTTGATGGTTTGCAGAAATGTGATAATTAGTGAAGAACGCTACAAATACCCACAGCTGTGTCTAATGACAGCTGCTCTGGCACCGTTGGAGAACCTCGCCAATGCAACACAGTCAGTGAAATAGCACTTTCCTTACCATATTTGTCATTGACAGGTCGAATGAGACAGAGGACATTTATGGTGAACTGTGGGTGTGGAAATGAGGCTCTTGCTCGTGCGCCCAGCTCTGCAATAATCAAGTAATCTGTACAGCTTTATAAATATGATGAAAAGAATTCATATGCACATTTCTTTCTTTGTGCATTAACAGTTTTAGTCATGAATCTACACAGAGTTTTATGCATCTGGCCCCTGGTGCTCAGATCACATCAAGGATCATGGAATCTTATTCAGTTCCTAATGTTTTTGGAAGGAGAGTTTGGACAGACATACAGTAGGGCATATGTTTCCAACCTTGGCTTCAGCTGATTGAGCTGTCATGCTATCAAACAACAAAGAGTTCTGGTTCATCTTTTTGTAATTATAAAATAGACCATATGTTGATAGAATATTTTTTAAAAATCCCCTGAAGCCGGTACCTTCATGACTTCAACAATCTCTGAAGCTGATGAATAAATATGTGTCTCTTGAAGTCTGATAGGGATTAATTAATAAATTCCAGACTCACATTCTTCACATACACACGCTGATCCCAACATCCTGATCCAGACCCGAGAAGCTGTCGCCCCTGCAAGACTTCCTTTACTAAAGACATGAAAATTAGATCATTGTGCTGAGCTTAAAGGGGGAAATGAAGAGAGGAAAATGTCTGATATTAAACTTGGACAAGACTCAGACGATGAGTCAGGATACCCAGGAACACAAGTTTACTCATAAACCTTTTTGGACAAGAATAAGCCGAACAAGGTGCAAACAGCTGTTAATGTTGATGTTGGCAGTGAGATGTTTGCATCTCGCTCTGTTTAAATCAAATACAATTTTGCCTTATTGGATAAATCCACAAGTCCTTGAGATGTCTTCATCTTTTGCAGCATCTTTCATTGTGACTATAACCCACTCTGCTACAGCATGAAAGCACACTTTGGGTGTGACTCTGCAGGACGAGCATTAATAAGAGCCTGTCTAGGGAGGAGAAGAAAATGACGAGTTAAATGACATGTTAACTAAAATACTGGCCAAGGAGTCCAGAGTTTACCCCACCCAGCTGTTTAACAGGAGGCCCTCGGGCACAACTGGCCTATATTTCTATCAGCATCCTTCCTTTTAAGGCAGAGTGATGGTAATTACTCTTTGGAGAAACTTGTGTAACACAGAGCTGGCTTCACCAAACTGTTGTCTGATTAATCAGGGTCGGGCTAGAAGCTGAGGGCAAAGGCCAGGCAGTCTTTCACTGGTGTGTACTTAAATCAGAAGCTCCAACACAAGAGAAATCTGCAGAGTGTTGTCAAGGCATGAGATCACTCTTTCAGTGATGTGTTAAAGCTGTCAGATCCTGTTTCTGAAATAAGGTCCTCACAGCTAGCAAATACCAGCAGAGACATGAAGACAGTTTGGCTTTATCTGGTTTGGTCATTTCAGAAATAACCCCTGTATCTGTAACGGTTTTTCCTGAAAAGACACAAATGCACACGAATATACCAGGTGCAACATGCTAGCACAGAGCAAACAAACTATGTTAGTTTTATCTCTTTATTTTTGAATAGGGCTGCACTGACTCAGAATTATGTCAGTCAAATTGGATTTAGCTGTTCACTAAAAACATTCAACCATTCGCTCTTTTTTTTCCCCACATAGAGTGTGAGAGTTTTAACAGATGTTCTTTTAGCCCTCCAAGCTAAAAAGGTGCTAACTACACTGAGGATGAATAAAGGATTAATTCACCACTTCTCAGCAGAAGGCAGAAGATAATCTTATCTCGGAGCCTGTCTGAGCAAAGCCTCTCTTCCTCCAGGCAGCTGCCTGTGTCTCACTCTTGGTTCTGGGTCTGCAGCTGCCTGTAACGAACAGCAACGTTAAAACACAGAGAGCTCACTCTGCAGCTACATTTGGGACTAGAAACGTCCCCATAAGAACACAGCACACTGACTAAAAACACACACAAAAAAAACCTGCAAAAATTGCATCCTGGCGCACTGCAAGTACTTACAAGTTTTATCTTGTCTGGTTGCAAATGTTTGATCTGAACTAGGCTTAAGTTCCAGTGTTGTTGCGTTGGACAAATGCTTGTTCAGTGCTTTAGTCAATTCATGCCAATTCATTCAATGTCCTCGAAACTACTAAATTACCTTAAATTATGTTTATGTATTTGATATATCCATAAAATGATTCGGTCAAACCATGGACTACATAAAAAAGATAGACAACATGACAGCTCCCAAAAAGTGAAGCCAAAATATCTCAATCGTCCCCTGGTGGCTGGCTGCAGCATAGATCATAAAGCTCAGCCCTTCTATGTTGGTGGATGGGACATAGGCCAAACTAAAAAGATCAAAGTACACGTCAAATAAATGTTTCCAAAGATGGCTGATGTCATTTGAAGTGGTTCTTGCAGTTTGTTCAAGTCTGGTTTTAATTAGTTATTTGATACCATACAAAGGGGATTTGACATCATGACTGACAGCTGTGTGCACTAATTAGTGCACTCATGATTAGTGGTACTCACAGTTGGGTTGGATGAGTGTTTGGGCAGGAGCTTTGGCTCCAAATGATGTCACCAGCACAAGATGGCAGTGGCTATATCCAGCATATTTTGGCTTTATTTTCGTACAGTGGGGTAAATGGAAACGTGTCATACAGTCGTCTTTGTTTACAGTCTACGGTCTGAACAGATGAACTCTTAATTTTCAACCCTCTCATACCTTCTGAAACCAGGCATAACAATTTTCACAACTCAGTTTTTCCTTCCCCAAAAAGAAATTTTAGAGTTGAGCTGTTATATTAATTTCCCCCTCCTTATTTCCTCTTGTCCAGACCTGAGTCATCCCACACACAGCTGCTAAAGTTATAGGAGAATGATTGATTTATACTTCAATGGATATATTCCCTAACCTGATTAAATACGTCAAGTACATTGTTGCAAAATGGAACCAAAGATTTTAATGTGGAGTTCTGGATTAGAAACATTGCCTACATTAATCAAATGTAGTAATCTAGAGGGAAGGAGAGGGTCCAGCCACTGAAAGCAGGCCTTTCCACTGAGTCACTGCTCAGATAACAGGATGCCCCCAGGGGAGGAGAGGAAATCCCCAGCAATCTGGTGGGGGAAGACTCCTCCAGACCTCCCAAAACAAAAAGCTTTCTGGCGAGCTTGACCACCACCATCATTATGACTTGAACCTGATGGCTCTCCTGCTCAACAAGTGTCCCGTAAACATGCATTAAAATGTAGGAAAATTATTAAAAAGAGCTAAAGAAATGCATCATCATTATTTTTGTGGGCGGTTCCAAAAATGTGACTCCCTGAGTGGGAGCTGACCTCATTTCCTCTCTGTTCACAGCTGGCTCACACTGAGCCTGAGAATGAAACCAGCCACATCTTCCCTCATCTCGTCTTCCTGCCGTTCGTTCACCAGGGATGGAGATGTGACACGGCATTCAGCCTCCTGCCATAACTGCTGTTTTCATTAACTTCATTAGCTTGCAGACTGCAGTCCACAGACACAATATTCCGATGACAGATCTTTTGTTTGGGTTTTATTATGGGGCCAGGAATTTGCTGTGATCTGTGTGATGCGTGCCACTGTGAGGAAGAGTAATAGCTGGAAAGAGGCAGAAAATATAATAATCACAGTTATAAAAACCTGAGCTTCACTTTCTTCACCATCACGTCACTGGAAAAAGATACTCACTTGATGGATGTGATAGCCTGAGGAGGTTCAAACATCTACTGAATGCATGTGTTAGCATCTGAAAACATCATAATAACATGCTTACAAAATAAGGGTAATTCCCAAAACACAATCCCTAAATGACAAAGCAGGGGGGTGACAGGTACAGTATGATGTGCCTAAACTTCCACCGAACAATCCACAAAGGTATGTACCCGCAGTGTTGTAATAAGCCGCCTGTAAGGCAGTAAATTATACCTACTGTAGTCTTTCTGAGGCCCGCAGGATAACCAAGGATGAAGGATTGTTTTGAGTGTAAATTTCTTCACTAAGCCCTGACAGCTGTAAGTGATGGAACGGGCAAAACCAAATCAGGCCTAAGACATTCCCAGAGACCTTCAAACATTTACCTTGCCTTTTAATCTCAAGCAGGTGAGGGAAAGTGACAAAGTGCTCTGGGGTTTTTCTTCTTACATAACAGAACGAGGTACAGTATGAGAAGGCCACCATTGTCTCACCCGGAGCACTTCTTCACATGATGAGGGAATGTGTGTTTGCCTCAGGGCTTAGATGTGAGGTTACAACAAGGGTGAGGGTGATTTAGAGACAAGGCTGCCATGATTGAAAACACACGAGCCAGGGGGCTTCTTTTCCAGAAACTTCACTCCGACACTGGTGATTCACTTTAACTAGAGAGACAATAACAGATCTGTACCAATATGCACAGAAGCCCTCTCCATTCCACAGTTAATACCTCATCTTCAGGCAATGGATACAGCGACAGAGTATCCACTGTCACGGTTTATATCTACTTAAGCAACAGCAGAGGAAATAGCTGAATATGAACAACAGTCGAGACTGTGGTCTGACCTCATTGTAATGCTTCAAACAGTTTGACCACACAACAATCCTTTTTTTTTTTTTGAGCAAGACCAATGAGTTGGCTGGACCAATGTTACATTTTAAAAATACCTTATACCAATTTGAAAAGAAATTCAGAAACTAGGAATTTTCCAAATGACTAATTTCCCTGACGTTCAAGCAGAAGTAGACATGTGAACTCACTCAGAAAACAGTCGATATTGAGCACAATCTAATCTATGAGGTTAAACGCTGTCTCTTATGAGAGACATTTGAAAGAGTTATATGCATTTTTACTAGCAAGAGTAGCAACATTTAATCAACTTGTTGACTAATCATGTACATCCCTGTGTTAAAAACAGTGTCGTCACGACATAGTTTTATCCACCCAAGTTTTCTGTAAACATTTCCCACTCAGTATGTATTCTGGTCATGGTCCTTAAATAAATAATTATTTAGGGAGTCCTTGTAAAAATGTTTCTGTAAAGCAGATGGAGGCCAGACTATCGCAGGGCTGACGCATAGAGACAGACAACCATTTACACTCACATTCAAACCTACAGGCAATGTAGAGTCACCAATTAACCTGACGTACATGTCTTCGGACTGTGTGAGGAAGCTGGAGAACCCGGAGAAAACGTACGCTGATGCAGGGAGAACATGCAAACTGCACAGAGAGAGCTCCCCCACCCTGGGTTTGAACCAGGAAACCTCTAGCTGTGAGGCAACAATGCTAACCACTGCAACACTGTACCACCTAGCACAATATTTTTGACCTAATACCTCCATATTGATATCAGTTCTAGGGTTGACTATTGGTGCTTCAGCAAGAGGGTTCCTGGTTTGAACCCTGGGGTGGGGGAGCCCCTCTGTATGGAGTTTGCCTGCTCTCCCTGTGTCAGCATGGGTTTTCTCCGGGTACTCCAGCTTCCTCCCACAGTCCAAAGACATGCAGGCTCGGTACTTGGTGACTCTAAATTCACCGTAAAAATCACATCACCATATTGATACAGTATTGACATATTGCCCATCCCTACAGTTGAATGCCTCATTACGTTCATACCCACTCACACACACTGAGCCAAAGCAATAACTGGTCCAGAGTGTTTAGTGTGAAGATGGCACATCTCTCTGAATAAGAAAAGACAGAATTCATGTTGGGAAAAGTATGATTTCACAATACGCATCATTCATTCCACATTTAAAATTCTATTGTAGCACCACTAATTCACATGAGCTCATCCTGCCCTGGCAGTGATACGCCGTCTGAGGCCAACTCAGCGCCTGTGCATCCCATTACTGAGCCTCTCGGCTATGCCTCTTACACCACACATGCAGCCTTTAGCTGAAGCCTCCTACAGGCTGACGGCGCACTAAAGCCTCACCGCCTCGGCCATAAACCACAGCCGAGCTGAACAGCAGAAGCATGCAGCTCATGGAAAACATGAAACACGGAGGCCTCAGTGTATGTATGACATGTCTACACATTACTGAAAACCGCACTTCAACTGGCAAGTGAGAGGACAAAAAGTGCTGTGTTATTGTTGGCCACTGAGAGTACAGGCCCACACAGGACTTAAAGAGTGAGGAGAGACAGAGGATGAGGAGGCTGCTTCATACAGAGGGCATCATCACTGAAAAAGCTTAATAAAATAAACTCTTTAAAAAGTCGAGCAATTTGAAAAGATCCTTCGCAGAAGATGACCTGCCGTTTCATGACAGCAGGTCAAACTAGTGCCAGCTGCCCGTCTACTGTATATTAAAACCTGTCAAGATAAAACGACACGCTGCCAGTAGTAAAACCAATAAAAACTTCACTTCAGAGAAACTACACTATGGAATTCTAATAACCTGTAGCGAGATTTTCCCACTCAAACTGTGTACAACAAAGAATAGTTGTTTACTGTCCAAAATCTACATGATGTCATAAGGCGGTTTCTGTACAATGCCACAATAGCACTACTGTATAGAAAGTCATATTCCTCTCTCTAGTCCCAATATGAGTCCATATTACAGACTCTCTTGGGGAATTAACTGCTCATTTCCTCACTATGACACAGTCTCCAAGATTCAGCCTTCTGCCCAAACCATGTAAAAATTCCTCTTTGGTGAAGAGATGCTGTAAGCCACTAAACCATAGAGAAGCAAGTCTCTCATTGGTTCTCTTTGTATCTCTGCTGCTGCTTAGAAACCAGCCCACAAGGTGAGCTCCTTCACCGGGATTCATTAATTAGTAGCCTTTTTTCTGCAAGGAAGTAGTAGCCAAAGACCGGTGGACATGTGTCTCAACACTGTTGCTCGGCTGCCATTCAACATCTTAACTAGATGTGGTTCAGTTTGTGTGAACTGCAGTTAAAGTGAGGAATTTACTTAATTACTATACACAGTTTATGATTTACTTCAGCTGTGCCAAGGCAAAACATCACACCGCTGCAAACGTGCCGTAAACATGTGAGATATTCTTAGAATTTAACACCTATAATTAACTGAAACCACTTTAACTGCCAGGCAAAGCCTGATTTAGACCATTAAAAGCAAACATTTGGGCCTTTCTTTACAAGAGTTTTGGGTTTGCCAGTAAAGCAACATGAAAGGAAATATTGGAGTCATGTGGATTTCTAATGCGTCAGCACTTTAAAGGTCTATAACCCTTACACAGAAAAATGTACAGTACTCTAAGGATTCCAACTAAAGCTCAGCAGATCTCAACTCATCTGCACTACAGCTATGTTATCTGCTGCAGCACCTACTGTAGCAGCACTGTGGATGGAGTACTGACAGGCCTACCAGGCACAGGGCCCAGGATCCCATGGTGTCATGGCACCCCCTGACCTTCACTGATGCAAAACTACCAAAAAAGACACAAAATGACCCCCAAGAGACACAGAATGTCCAAAAAAAAGACACAAAATGATCTCAAAAAGACTAAAACAACTACAAATGGGGCAAAACAACCAAAAAGAGACACAAAATGACTATAAAGAGATGCGAAAGTAACAAAAACGACACAAAATTACCCTAAAGAGACACAAAATGACCAAAAAAAACCCACAAAATTTTCTCAGAGACTAAAAATAACTACAAAAGGGGCAAGACAAACAAAAAGAGACACAAAATAACTACAAAGAGATGCAAACTGACTACAAATGGGGCAAAACAACCAAAAAGAGACACAAAATGACTATAAAGAGATGCGAAAGTAACAAAAAAAACACAAAATTACCCTAAAGAGACACAAAATGACCAAAAAACCCCACAAAATTTTCTCAGAGACTAAAAATAACTACAAAAGGGGCAAGACAAACAAAAAGAGACACAAAATAACTACAAAGAGATGCAAACTGACTACAAATGGGGCAAAACAACTAAAAAGAAACACAAAATGACTATAAAGAGATGCGAAGGTAACAAAAAAGACACAAAATTACCCCAAAGAGACACAAAATGACCCAAAAAAGAACACAAAATTTTCTCAAAGAGACTCAAAATAACTCCAATGAGATACAAAATGGCAACAAAATGGGCAACACAACCAAAAAGAGACACAAAATGTCAACAAAGAGATGCAAAACTAACAAAACTACACAAAATTACCCCTAAGAGAAACAGAATTACCAAAAAGAGACACAAAATTATCTCGATGAGTCATAAAATAACTACAAAAGGGGAAAGACTACCAAAAAAAGACACAAAATTACCCCCAAGAAACACAAAATGACTACAAAGAGATGCAAAATAACTATAAAAGGGGCAACACAACCAAAAAGAGACACAAAATGACTACAAAGAGTTGCAAAACTACTAAAAATGACACAAAATTACCCCAAGAGACACAAAATGACCAAAAAAAGACACAAAATTATCTCCAAGTGACTCAATATAACTACAAAAGGGGCAAGACAACCAAAAAGAGACATATACTGACAACAAACAGTTGCAAAATAAGGGTGCAACACAACCACAAAGAGACACAAAATGTACAAAAGAGACACAAAATGACCACAAAGAGATGCAAAATAACTACAAAAGGGGTAAAACAACCACAAAGAGACACAAAACAACCAGAAAAGACACAAATAACAAAGAAGAGACACAAGATGATAAAATCAGAGAGGTGGTGGGGCCTTTAACATTTCTGTGCCCAGGGGCCCGTCATGTCACAATCCGCCCATGACCAGCAGTATTACACAACAGTGCAATCTTTTAAGACACAATGGTGGATGTTCCCAGCAGCATTTTGTTTTGCAGTCGGTGCCAATAAAGATAATTAAAAGTTGATCATCTGTTTGGAATGTGGTGGTGTGATTATTATTGCAAGATAACAATTATTCTGTCTGTCAAATAGCATTTTATGATGGAGCAAGTGCACGTCAGTATCAACATAGCCAGAGTTAATATAATTAATTTAGTATAAACTGTTTACTCACTATGATAAGCATCAGTGCTTGCAGCTTAGCACCAATAAACACAGCGTTAAGACCCCCACCTCTACGTATAAACATGACATAACCATGAAGTGATAGTGTGATAGAATAATGTTGATAATAAACATCAGATGACTTGGTAACTAAGTAAATATTAACACAAATTTGAGCCGAAACTCAGCTATATGTCATGTCTGAATGAGTCGAATTTCCCAAGAAGGGGAACGTACTGCCAAGTTTAATATCACCACAGCAAGAAAGATGGTAGTTAGTTCACCGAACTGTAAGAATCAAAGATCAGGAGATGAGATCATAAGCCAGGAAACATGCAAATACAAGCAGTGGCACCCCTTAAAAGTTTAAAGGGTTAGCCAGATGAAGCCACTGAATATCTTGGGTAGCACAACAAAAACAGAAGCCAACAATCATGTTGTAATGTGTTCTGTATTTGTAAATAGATATTATGCCATTAATTGTTCTTCAATAGGCTGGTTGTGTTTTTTCTACAGCTTTAGTTTAGAGTACACTGATTGTAAGGAACAAAACGCTTACTGGGATCAAGCCTTCTCATGTTTAGGGGAGGCTGGTGGGTACCTATAAAACCCATTTTCATTCAGATATCAAGGGAGAGTTCAAGGGACCCCTTTGAAAATGGCCATGCTAGTTGTTTCCTCACCAAAATTTAGCCTAACCTGGAGCGTGATTCAATCTGCTTCCTGACAAGCTAAGTCTAGCTTAGAAGTTGAATCTGCCACAGCCTGTTAAACACAGTAATGGCAAGGAACTGTAGCCCTCTTGGGAGTGTCAATGTGCGCAAGCGGATATTTTAGAGTGCACATGAAGGCAGAGAGGGCAGCTTTTAATATGCATAAGCTCTTCCATGTTGAGCAATATTGACGGCCAAGGATACAAAAGCAACCTGCAGCCCCGTTGTCCTCTTGGCACGTCCTCCACAGCAGTGGCCTGATGGCAGCAGTTCAAACCCTTTGTACTGGGCTGGTCAGGACAGTCTCAGATGGCCTTGGCCTTTCAGAGGATTCACATTCTGTAAATACCTCTGAGCTGCGCCTGAAGCACCTAAAGTATTTTGCTGCTAATTTAAGAAGGGTGTCGAGCCTATTTTACTGGCCATGTTCAGATTTCCCTACCAGACAACAATAAAAGAGGATAATCCTGTTTCTATTAAATTCCTATAAACCGCAGCTGTCACGGCAGAAGCAAAAAAAAAAAAAAAAAGAAAAAGTTAATTCTTCCTCCAAAAGAAAAGACACAGCTGCCCCTGTTTAAAGGACATTCATATTAAAATCACATTAGTTGTTTATCCTGAACAGCCAAATATTTTTAGTGTTTTCCTCAGCCTGACTGTCCTCACCCCCAGCCATTATGGGGGTGGAAGCTTCTGCTACCTTTAGCTGGACACATGACTCATCATATCATGACCATCATAACAATCACTGAGTTTTCGTTATCTTATGTTGTGTTCCCACCAACGCGAATTCGCGCGTCATGATTACATTCAAAGTCAATGCAAAGACGCGATTAGACGTGAATTCGCGCCGGGCGACGCGATGGACGTGTCTAGCGCAACACGATGGACACGATGGACACAAAATTCGCATCCAACGCCTCATCGCTCGAGTTGAAAATATTGAACTTTTGAGGCGAATTCGCGTGACACTGTGCCGCAAAAGCCAATCAGCATTGAGATTCTCCCTACGTCACTGGCGTGTGTCAACAACGTCCAGTTGTTGACACAACAATAAACTGCCACTCACCGGAGACAGATGGACAGACGCTCCGCAGCTGAAATGGAGCAGCCTGTAGTTGGTGTCCTGCCGGGAGATCCTGGCGCCAACCCTCGCCAAGAGGTCCTCAAACTGGGCCCCAGTCAGCCTGAAGTACCGCTGAAAGCGGCTATCATCCAGACGGAGTTCCTGGAGGAGGTGGTGAAACTCGCCAAGCTGGATGCGCTTCTACAGGATAGGGTGAACCCAAAAACAACGGCGTTTGGCCTTCCAACGCATCTGGGACTTCCAGATCAGGTACAAAGCAGCGATGGTGCTTATCTCAGCCATGGTCGTCAGTGGCTACCCGGAGCTAACGTTATATGATACTACATGTCTACTCTACAGAGACCGCAACAAAAAGGAGCAGGCTTGGGTGAAAGACGCCGAGGAGACTGGTGTACTTGGTAAGTTCTGTAAATATGTGTCTTTAATTAGTTTGCAGAATGGCTGTGCTATGAACGTTAGCACTAGCTTAGCTCCAGTTAGCACAGCCGGCTTCCCCGCTACTCGCGTGAATGACGCGATAACGCAAATTAAGAAAATGGTCCAGTGTCCAAACTCGGGCGTTACGGGCGGTGCGTTACTGGCATTACGAGCAAGTAAATTGCGTTCATCGCGTTTGGTGGGAACACAGCATTAGAATGAGATGTTTATATCTAGCAGGTCCTCTTCCACAGAGTCTGCCATGTTGTTTCTACGGTAGCCCAGGATGTACAAACTGAATACTGGCTCTAGAAAGCGCCATTTGCGTTTTTGCGTCGGCCACTGTTGTATTTCAGTTGGTTGCAATCTGCAGCCTCACTGCTAGATGGCACTAATCAGCCCCTCCAGGATATCATGGTCTGTTTTTGGGATTGCTGGGACCTGAAATTCAGCTTTTCTTTTGTGATGCATGTTGTGATGTTAAAAGGAAATTTCGGTTTATTTCAACCCGTCTCTTATTGTCCTAAATTTGTTTCAAGTGACTAGTGACATAGAAATAATAGTTAGCATGTTAGCCGTTAGCCTAGATACAGCCGTAGCGTCAGACCTGTTAAAACATAAGTGAACGGGCATCCCTTCAAAGTTAGTCCACTAAACAAGTGTCTCACCTTACCAGTGTGCTGCCATGTTTGTTTATCCCTCGAGCTCTGCTTTCCAAAGTGCGGTTGAAATCTCGCGAGAACAAGCAGTGATCTCATAGCGTGCCTGAACAAGCAGCAACAGCTGGAAGGCAGAACCGGACAGTAGCCTGAAAAGTTCATTCATTTATTTTATGAAAGATTTATAGAATAATGGCTGACTTTTTGCCAGACTTCGACTTTGTGGAGGAGGAATTTGATTTTGCAGAGTTTGATGGCCTCCCTTATTTATTTGTGCCAGAATACACTGACGAAGAGCTTTGTGAAATTGAAGAACGGAGGAGGAGAGAGAGAGAGAGAGGCGCAACAGGTAATGTTAGAGGACGAGAGAGGAGGAATGGCTGCTGCAAGGCTGCGTAGCTCTGGAGATTGGTGGTGTACCTGTGAATGCTGTGCCCCAATGCCCACAGAAGAGGAATGCCTCTGTTGCAAGGAATGGGACCAGTTGCAGCCTTATTTTCAAGGTCTGGATGTGACCAAGGATGAGACACCTCCACCTGGAGTAGTATCCAGCTGGGCTTTATCTAGAGCTGGCGAGATATATTTCGGCTGTGCTTTGGAAAGCAGAGCTAGATGGTAAACAAACATGGCAGCACACCGGTAAGGTAAGACAACACGTTTACATGTCGTTTTCTATATGTTCTCTGACATTTATCCTAACGATATGAGGCGGTCTTTGTGGAAAAAAAGCTTGTTTAGTGGACTAACTTTGCACTTGAAGGTATGCCCGTTCACTTACGTTTTAACAGGTCTGACGCTACAGCTGTATCTCGGCTAACGGCTAACATGCTAACTATTATTTCTATGTCACTAGTCACTTGAAACATATTTAGGACGATAGGAGACGGGTTGAAATAAACCGAAATTTCCCTTTAATAGGTGGTTTTAGCCAATAAATTGGAGGGGGGGGGGGGTTGTGATACTGTCTTGGATTTGGAGCGTATTATTATGAGCATTCAGCATTTCCTACAAAAATAGAAGCAGCGCTGAGTTACTATCTGCTCTCCTCCTGCCCTCTCTGCCGGTTAGCATGAGCTTTAACAACAGCAGCGGCTAACGTCCAACTCTTAGCTGTATAGCGGTCCTAACAATCTTACAGCAACACCAAAACGTCTCAACTCTGTCTTTATACCCATCAAAAACTGTTATGTTACAACACAATTAACTCTGTCACTGTATGTGCTGATGTGTCAGAGTCCACACTCCTGCAGCATCAGTTTCATAATAAACAGAGAGAGAAAGCGGGGCAAAAAGGGGCTGAGCGAATCAATACGCTGCACACACCTCTACAATAAAATGAGATTTCACCTTTTATAAGTGGTCAAATTTGCAGTAAAGTTGCGGTGATCCGACAAAATTGCAAGGTCATGCAGAATTCACAGGGATCGCTACGTTCTGGAGGGACTGACTAAATCCCGCACACTCAACCTTTAACATACAACTGGTAACCAAGAAAAGAAAATAGGACTGAATAAAACAGCGAATTATCCTCCTTTTTATTTATATTCTGCACAGTTTACACCATGAAGAACATCTCACATTCCTCTCATTCTGAAGGCCTCTTTAATGAGCACGCATATCCACCATGACTAAAACAACAAAACTTTAGCAAACAGGAACCAGAGACGTTACAACAAAACAGATTCAAGGACAAAATGATAAATGATTGTAAACATGCCGCACTATTATACAAAGCAGACATATTCAAGATGACATTGGATACCCTCTGCATGAACACCAAACAGTCTCTGAACTTTCTAGAAATCTCTTTTCCCCTGAACTTAGCGGGTCTCTGGCCTTGGCTGTGTCACAGTGTTTATGATTACAGCAGGCGGAAGAGTTTATTTTCCCGTATTCCTCTGTCTCCACAAGTTAAATGATTACTTCTGCATGCAGACATTCAAGAAGACTGATGCCTTCCCTCTGTATCGAGTGCACGCAGTCACAGGATAATACATCGTCTCCAAGTGGCAGCGCTGAGGTTGTTTGCTCTCAAAATCACGACCAGAGCCAAAAAGTTTACATTCTTTGCGGGGGCTCACCCACTGGGTGACATCAACGCTCCTCGGAACGCTTTACGTAAACTGAACTTCCAAATCCTCACTTTAATGGCACTCATTACTAAATTGGCAAACAGGGCTGATCATAAACACTAGCCTCAAGCAAAAGCCAACTGTAAAAAGCTGTTGTAAAATAAATTGAACTTGGACATGCGGCGTTCGCTGACGGCAGTCTTCAGGGATTTAAACGAGCCTTGCAAAGCTCAGGATGGGCCTTTATGAGTAAATCATTTTACATCATCCTGAATGTCTCAAGGTGTATTTGTTACTTTAATAAATACTTGCAGAATGAATAAACCCATGATTGCAGCTAATTTTTGGAGACAAAAGTGTACGGAAAGTGAGAGTAGATGACACAACATGTCGGTGATAATATACAGTACAATATATCATTTTGCATGAAAGAAACACACACAGACAGATTCAGGTGTGGTCAGAGCTGTACTCTGTAATTAAAGCTGTAATTAAATCCTTTAACCAACACTGCAGCAAGTTTTATTCCCGACAAGAGGATGTAAGTCTTGTAAAAAGATTACGTACAAGGCAAATCATTTTGTACCACATAGAAGCCGTAAAACCATGATCCGTTTGTATATCCTGCAATTTTGGTCAATACTTATCAGGGGTGGTGTCACAGGGTTGTTTTTCTCTATGTACTCGTCACAGCCTTTGTTTGGCATGGTACCATCACACACACTTAGGGACTTGAAATTGTGCTGTGAATAACTTTTACAATTTTGGGCAGGACACAGAAAACAAACTTCCACTGAAACAAAATGTTGGGTTTAACTCTGTATGTTATTCTAAATTAAGTTTAAAAGGTATATTATGCTAAAAAGCCATGTATAGACTTAGAGAAAAGTCATCAATCCAGTGTCAATCATCATTTATGACCCACTCGCAGTGTGTGGCGGCGTATTTGTTTGCAATCCTGCACACCTTTAAGGTTTTTTCCACAAAGTGACAGAAGATAACAGTGTGATAACAATGTTACAACTTCTTCTTAAAGCAGCTATTTTTAATTTTATATTGACAAAGGATCACATGTATAGTGGCCGTTTCAACATACCGAAGTTCCTAGGTCACTTAGTCTGTGAGGTGTCTCGGTTTTGGCTCATGTTCCTGTTCCTTAAGTGAGGATCCACAGCACTCACACAAGGCATGGAAAAAGTTGAATGACAGGCCAAGTCCTTCCAAAATTACATCTCATATGGTCCACTACCGACTCGATGTCCTATTTCTAAATATTCTCACACATTTCCCATTATTAAACTTCAACTCTGCATAACACAGTCAAAAACTAATTATGATCCAAACCAACACAAACGTCATGTTGTCTATACACATGACGTCGCCAACAATCTCCTTTTTTGTTGTGCGCACTATCTGCCTTACAGCACCATACCTGTTGTAAATAACTACCTGCATTCTAACACGTAAATATAAAAAGTCAATATAAACACATTTTTAACATAGTCCCCTGCTATACCTTATTCAAAATATACAATTTAATAAGTATATATTAAGTGGCTCTAACAACATGACTACTGGATGTGAAAGGGGTCACAAACCCACTTTACATACCCGCATTAATTAATGAGTGTTAATAGCTTTAGCTTTATAATAACTGTCAGCTCATTGTTTTGCTTTTACAGCTGCAACTGAAGCTGTTTTGGTTCACTCTCATAGCTCTCAAAGCATTGTTTTCAGCCACAGGACGCAGCTGTATTCAGTAGCCTAAAAAAAGCTCTAAAAACTCCATATGCACCACCTCCTCAGGACCAAACAGCAGACAGAGGTGTTGACAAAAATACAGATTTATGGATACAAATCGATTCTGAATACTTGAAACTGTGGTGGCAAAATTACAGTAAATGAACAGCTCAAAGAAAAATTCTTCACGCGTCGTCTGTCTTTCTTGAGTTTTATTACGCATTCATGAACGGACTCACACACCCAGATACAACTGCATGAACAGTCAGACAGTAAGTGAGGGACGATGTCCTCCCACTCTTCTATCTTTATAGTTCACATAACCAGTGAGTGCCTCGATGTTCTCTCACCCTGCTATCTTTACAGTTCCCATAACACAAAAGTCAAAATATATGGCACTCAGGTGGTTTGACATCCCTAAGACACAACATCTCTTGAGGCTAGCAAGGACACTTGTTGTTGGAACCTCCCTTTAACCCTATTCCCATCAGGCCTCTGTTGTATTTCTCACTGCTGTCACAGTAGGGGTAAACTGAGCAATGTACATCATACAAAAATAAGGTCAAATACCATATTTTCCATCACAAAACAGTTTCAATACTCTGTTTCCACAGTATCAATACACCAGTGACAGCTGTGCTCTCTTGCGCTCTCTTATTGTTAATGTTTACTACAGTCATTCTACTGTTCTCTGCTACTAACCAAGAAAAAAAAGTTGTTGTTGTTGTTGTCTTGTTATATTTATTTTTTTAAATAAGAATTTAAAACTGTTTGCCCATTTCATTTTTTACCCCTGGTAACAAATATCAGTATTTTTCAAGGTATTGTCACAAAATTAGATATACAAGTATCGTGACAACACGAGCAAAGAGATAACAGTTAGCGACTAACTGGTGAACACACTGGAGCATTTAGCATCTTAAGAGCAGGGACCAGTTATGCAAAACACCTTAGGTTTTCTCCTTAAGTATGACATTTAGGGCTTAAGTTTTCCTTAACTGAGGGAATGCACAGTTGCACAGAATCCCTTAAAAGGTTTACTTAGTTAAAGACAAACATTATCTCATTTACTGCAAGTAAAGCAGTAAAAGTTTCCATGGAGATTGTTTGTTTGCCTGGACTCACACTTGTGATGCCTGTTGTCATCTCACAAAGTTGGCTTATAGTTAGTGGAAAAATGGCAACAGAATAGACAAGAAAAACCATATTGGTGAGAGGAGGAAAAAATACTTCTGGAGGAATGCAATCATAGACAGCACAAACTACAAAGTAAATTTGATCCCCAAATACCAGAAAACAGAAAATGGTGTGTTCGGTTTTTTTTTTCCTTTATCACCAACTCGGTCATGTTTCCATTAAGAGAGAGCCAGAGGTACCTTAAGTTTTTTTTTTTTTTTTTAACCTTGTTTTGGTCCCTAAGGTGCAACGGTCTAGGGATTTCTTAAGTATAAGACCAAGACAAGGAAAAAATCATACATACAGAACATTTTAAGGAAACCTTAAGGAGAAGACTTGAGGATGTTTTGTGCAACTAATTTTATTTTGAGGTAACCTTAACTAGAACTTAAATGAAAATCTTAAGGTGTTTTGTGCAACTGACCCCAGCAGATATTTTGCTACTGAGGTGGTGGAGATGAAAACAGAGCTAAAAGAGAGTACATGTTGGACTTATATTCATCACATGGACAGAAACAAGACAAGAAGATGAATGCTGATGTTGCTCCATGACTGTTGGATTTGTTAATAGGTAACTGTAAGCTCGCATGTTAACCATATTAACTTAAAAGGGTATGACATGTCAGTGCTGTAGTCATAGCTGGTTTCCACCACTGTGTAAGTGAGCAAGTTAAATTAATTGCTAATAATCAGAAAAACTGATTTGTTAAGGTAATTTGTTGCAGCCCTGCAGTTAGCAGATGGGTCATAACTCTATCAGACAGATGATTAATTTGTTATGAACTCTTTTATTTTCCAATCCAAAGAGCTGTCAAAGATGTTCATTGCTGAGTTACTCTAATTTACTTTATGTCCTATTAATCAGAGCAGCTAATCTTTAAAGCTTGCTGCAGGAGCCAGCGGGAGATGAGGTGAAACTGACCTGGCTTTAACTCTTTGCAGATGATATACTCCTGCTGCTCAAGGAAAGTCCTAAAATGTACAGCAGAGGTTCTGTAAGGACAATTGGCTCTTATGAGGAATCAAAGCTGTCTGTTTTATCCTGTTTAATCACCATCTCTGGCAGCCACCACGTATGACCCATCCACGTTTGGAGTCCACCACTACTTTCAGCTTTCTAAGAGGAATTAGAGGGATTTATTTTAGAAACAGATGAATGATTTTTCTCTAAATAATTGTCTCAATTCAATTTAAGCTGGATGGATAAAGAACAGCGGTCAAGAGGCAGATTAGGGCTATAAAGCAGCTTTGTGAAATAAAGGGCCACTGTTTAGATAGGCATACAGCTGACAGATAAAAACTGAGACCAGCAGTACGTTGATTGCCATGACCTCATCGTCTCATTGCCTGAGCCACTGAGAAAGACTTCTCACTGGCTACAGATGACATCAGTGCAACTCAAGAAAGAAGTGCTTAAGGACACATTTAAGCCTCAACTTCACTTTCCCCTAATCCACAGACTCTGATAAAGAAGACAGGCCTGTCTGTGGCTCCTTGTGCCTAATGCTGTTTAACACTGTTATTAGCTGCAATTCACACAAATCTGGACCAGATGTGGAGACGCTGCAGGGTCAGTGTCGGCCAGGGGTCAGGTCATCATGGGATCATGAAAACCACTCTCGCCTACCTTCTAAATAGGTGTAATACTACCTGTTTCCCTGCAGGGAAAAACCCTCGCAGGGAGAGGAGACGCTGAGATCTAACAGCGAAGATAAGCAGGTCACAGAGCAGCGGGGGATAATAGTTGGAAATCCTGGCGTTATGCACTGCTAAGATGAATTATTCTTTGGCAGTCGTAGGTAGAAAAAAGGAGGAGGGGGGGTGTGCATATTGGAAATACTCCCTTTCTCTATGCCAGCTGTCGGAGTTAACTTGGTGATGTGTAGCATAGGGTGGATTAAGAGAGCTGTAATGTTGTCTTTTCATGGTGTGAAACAAAGACATCTGGAACATTTAAAACAGGACGTGGCTGAAGTTTATCTCAAGCTTGACCTCGGACCTTTTCATTAGAAACTCATTCTGATATCCAACTGTATACACCTTAAACTTCTCACACACGCTAAAACACACACATACAACACACACACATAAACAGTGCCACATAAACACACATTTACTACAGAGGCACCATGGGACCATCGCCCTGCAGACTGACGACAGCAGAGAGGGCCTGGATAAACAATCAACACTTCTAATTGAATTTTACAGGAAACAGCTGTGGGGTCAAAAAGGCAAATAAACTCCCCTCAAAAGATGAATGATTCTCACTTCTGAGGAGCACCGGAGGATTTGGCACAGGATCCAGAATTTACATTTTAAAATGAGCTTGATCTTGTTCTGTGTAAAAATGACGAGGAAAATTCAAGGAAAACACACATTAATTAACATCAACCTGATGTAAATGTATCAGATTTGGCCAAAAGGCAAATTTTCCTCTGCAGTCCCTGTGCAGGTTGATGTAATACATACAGTATATACACTAAGTGTAATGTGATTATAGTTCACCCAGTTTAACATTATTACTGTATTCTAGGGTTGTAACTTGAGCTGTCCCCTAATAATCGACCAAACGTTAGTCGGCAAGAAAGGTCAGCAGTCAGCAAGATTTCATTGGTCGCTTAGTCGCAGGAAAAAAACAAAAACAAAAAAATAACAACAACAACAAGAACAACAACTTGAATCAAAATCATCAAAATAAATCAAAACCTATATGACTGGACCATGTGGGAATTTAATTTGAAAGGACAGACACAGGAAGAGGCCACGCTCAGCAGTCAGACAGGAGTCACGTTACAAACCAATCACAGCCAACAGATATCTTTCTCTTCTTCTGTAAATATTCAGTCTGATAAACACGGAAAAGTTGATAATTTCAGTGTAGGGGCTGTCCCACGGATGATAGGCCTACACACTTATAAACAGCGCCTGGAAGACACTCAGCTCTGCACTCAGGATTTCAGGTAAACAGGCTACACAATGCTTGTTTAGGTTGCTTGGCAACTTGAGATGCAACCTGCCGCCATGCTCTTGAAAGCTGGCACAGAAAAGGCATAAGAGTAGCGCTCAGAGCCTGACCACGCGTTTTCCAGGTGGTTAAAGATGCTGCATGTGTCAGCCCCTGATTTCCAGGGCTGGTACATGGTATATTAATGAGGGTTCAGACCTTGAACTCAAATCACTGTGTTGCCTAGCCCAAAATATATAATTTGATAATTACATTAATATTGTAAACATGCAGGTGACCAGTCAACTAATGGCTCCCAAACGACGATTTTTGGATGACTGGGAACATTCTTAATCAGGGGCAGCCCTAGTTGTAACTAATGATTCAATCAATTAATCTGCAGAATATTTTTTTGGTTTATTAACTAATTGTTTGGTCCAAATGTCAGAAAACAGTAAGGAACTCCCATCACAATTTCTACAACCCAGGGTGGCATCTTCAAATAACTTGTTTTGTCCAATCAACAGCCCTAAACCCCAAAGATATTAGATTTACTAGCACAGAAAAACCTATAATAATTCACAATTGAGAATTCAGCTATAGAGTTATGCTCACAACAAACATCATTACCACTTGCTCAAGGACCACGATTCATGCTGATCCAGCCGATGTCACAGTTCAGTCAAGGGTGGAGACTGGTCTTGTTTGGCCCTGCTCTTGTATCAGAACAGTTAACTGTGAGTACGCAGTGGAAATGCATACAATCACAACATGTGATCACAAATGTGTGCTTCACCAAGCCAGTGGAAAAAGTCCATAGGAGACATGTGACCCTGCTGTGGCTCTGGGCAGGCTCCCTGCTGCTGGGACCACAATGCAGCAGCCACATACCAAATACCACAAACCGTCTGCCACAGAGGACAGAAATTTTACCAATTTACCAGAGAAGCTCTCAGTTCAATACAGGACCCTCAGATTAGATGTTTATTAAACTATACTGTGTATGTTTAAGGTCTTGAAGACAAAAGGATAAAAACCTTCTACACTTCAACTTAGAGAGAAACCACCAACTTAGAAAACGACCTCATTTTCCAGTGTTTTCCACATCAAATTCGATTTCCTATACCCTCTACCCTCTTTGTGGTTCCCTCCTCGAAGCCCACAGCTCTCCACTTCCGAGAAATAATCTGCTGAGGAAAGAAGCAACCTGAGACGTTAGCACAGTTTATAGCTCACTGTTGTGCAGAACAAGCCGTGAGGTGGATATAGGATACCTCAGAAAACCTGTGGAACATTTTACTCTGTGCGGACTAAAAGGTTGGCTTCATTTGTGCCCAAAGCCAAATATGTGTTCAGTCACACTCTGAATAAATCTGAACTGGCTGCTGGCTTCACGTGAACAAACATTTTGGTAAAAAGAAAATTAACAACACCAATAGTCAGTGTACACACTGGCCCTTTCTGTCTCCCCTGTATTAAAGGCTAAGTTTACAGTGTATGACACACCCATGGGTGTATGAATAAGTCAAGAACACAGATCAATGCTCGTTCTTCTTCTTTAGCATAAAAGCTTCCTTCTCTTTGATGAAAGCACTGCTGGTTGACAGCAAACTGTTTGTCTGAAGCAGCACATCCGGAAAACTTTAAGTTGACTTAAAGGAGCTTTATATGAACTTTGAAGCATTAATAGAGCACCAGTCAACTATTTGCTGTGTAAAGATACAGCGGAGTAAAGGCGTCCTGAGCAAAGATTAAAGGGCTTTCAGGCCTAGAGTTGTCTTGCTTTGGTCTGAATCAGGGACTAATTCTGTTACAAAGCTGAATAATTGCCTAGAGTTGATTCGTGTTCTCAGGGCAGCATTTACAAGTGAACCAGATCAAATGCCTTGTGTGAGAAATCTGCTCTTGATTGGTCAGAATTTCCATGCGGGAAAAATCCAGGAAGTAAACAAAACATTGAAGAAGAGCACACTTACAAGATAAATGTGACACTTTCTGATATCACAATGGAGGGACAACTACGCAGGTTGATATTAGCACTGGTCATCGTGGACTATATTACTGTCATTGTTCATTTTAGTCAAACCATACAGTTTGAAAACGAGGCGCGGCTCCAACTAGAAAACAATGTTTTGATGCATTGGATGTGCTGAATGTGCATATTAAGGCAGTACAGGAGGAGGTGCACATTAATAATCCTCCAGGACTGTAACATGCTCATGTTTAAGCCAAACAATGTGTCATGTGACTGCAGTTGGTTCAGATCGAGGTCAGAAAATGTTCTCACCACAAACGAACTGCACGAGAGTTAGTTTGTAACCAGACTGAGACCACCTCTTCAAGAAGGTCTCGGTCTGGTTGTTTTGGTGCACACCCTAGTGTGATTGTTGTGTTCACACCTGCCCAAACGAACCGCACTTAGGGGGCAAACGAACTTGAGTTTGGCTGAACTGAACCAAACAGGGCAGGTGTGAAAGCACCCTAGTCACACTCCCTCTGTGTATGTTGTAATCTGAGTTTCTCTGTTCTTCGTTATGACAGATGGTCCACTGCCGCGTGCATGTCAGTCCTTGTCTGTACATCTCACTGGCTAGCTCATAGCCGCCACTCTGCACAGCACTCTTATGATGGGTATAGCAACCTGGTCTCATTCCGAAGTCGTGGAATACAGACACTTGAGCAATGATTTCTGTGTCAGACACCAACGAAAAAAGCCATCCTTTCACGTCGACATGATATGCTGCTGGTGTTTGCTTCCTGTAAGAATGTAAAGCCAAACCCTGTTCTTTTTTTCCAAACCTAACCACAAGTATGTATTGGCTAAATGCAACAAAACGTCAATTTGCAGTGTTGTATCAATATTGTACATTTATTTTGAAAGAGACTGTGTGCAAACTGTACACTTCCTGTGAAAATGGACGTCCATTCATCCATCCATCCATCCATTTTCATCCGCTTATCCGGGGCCTGGTTGCAGGGGCAGCAGGCCGAGTAAAGCACCCCAGACATCCCTCTCAACGCAACGCTTTCCAGCTCCTCCTGGGGGACCACAAGGCGTTCCCAGGCCAGACGAGATATGTAATCCGTCCAGCATGTTCTGGGTCTGCCCCGAGGCCTTCTACTAGTCAGACGTTCCTGGGACACCTCCAGCGGGAGGCGCCCAGTGTCATGAGTTGAAAACGGATGTGTATTTTGTTAAAGACACATGCAGGCAACAGGCAGAAGCTGCCACTGTGACCCAGGCTACCTTACACGTCATATGTCAATGTGGAAAGTCTATAACCAAGTGGCAAAATGTGACAAGGTCGGAGTGAGAATGTGTTAATTATCGCTAATAAAGGTGTCCCAACCCATAGCCTAGTTGTCGAAATGTAGCACCCACCATCTGGTCAACACAGTAAGCTCTGTCAACACTGTTGCCTTTGCTATCACTGTAACAAAGTTAGCACCGTTAGCTGCTGGCAGCCCGCTCAGTCACCATGTTGTGAAGTGTGTGCAGACAACCTGAACCAGACTCTGAATCATAAATATGCTTTGAATATCGTACACAGCTCTTTTTTCTCACAAAGTCTACAGAGGAAAACACATTTCTACTCAGCTTGTGTGTGTATGAGTGGGCGTCACACTTGACTGTGAAATAAATACATTACGCTTTTTCATGATGTGATGGAAAAGAAAAGGGGATTCTGTCTGCTTTGTAGAAGATAACATGACAGATAGAAGTGGTTTCTCTGCTTGCACCCCCGCAGCAGCCAACGCATAGTTCAAGTCACTAGTGAAGCTGAACAGATGCCTGGCAAACTCTGGTTTTTCCATCCAAGCCCTGATTTCTCCACTCAGACACCCAGGAGTCTTTGGCCAGACTGATAATCACCAAACACAAAGAAAAATACACACAACCAGAATTTACAGGCTATCTCACAGACACACACACACACATACACACACACACACACACACACACACACACACACACACACACACACAGACGTATATCTAAGTGCTGTTCTCCAGCTGGTTGGATCCAGACAGTGAATCTCGGTCCAAATCTTCCTTTTTGTGAAACTGTGATCTTCCATAAATTGAGAGTACACTGTGGTCAGAGTAAAGTCACTGTGATAAATCTCTCTCAATTAATCAAGACTTTGGAACTTATATCAAAAAACTTCCTGATTGCCGTCAGCTCCTGCCTCTGGATGGTCCGCTGTTCTGTTCGGCCTCAGCCACACATGCACAGATGCCAGCGCTTGACAAAGTCACCCCAGAGCCAAGTCCAACTCACTTCCACGACCTGCTGCTGTCTCATCCCAGCTCACAAACCACTGCAGTGTTTCCAGCAGTGAGTGACCCATTAGCAGCCTCCTGCCTCCTCCTCTCCTGCAGCCGTTTAATTGTTAATCAGGGCGAGAACAATATTGGTGTGTTACGCCACAGCCTGCACCCACATTCCTTTAGTGCGTTATCCACTCAAATCCAGTCATGCAGAAGGCCTTTGGCACAGCCAAGTGCCACAATGTCTGGCTGTCTGGGCAAAGCACAGCGCTGCACGCTAGGTCAGGGGAGCCAGGAGAGCAGCATGCTGGCACTGTAGGTGTGTGCAGAGGAGAAAGAGATGTGATCATTGCTATGGTGGAGACAGTATCCAGTGTCATATCTCTTCACTGATGCCTGTTTTCCATTATGAATATGAGTTATTTTCTTACACATTTTGATGAGAGAAGACTTGAAGGCACTTGAATTTTATCTAAACTGTTTTGGCGTTGCCCAGCAAGCACAAGCAGAATATGTTCACCTAAATAACATCTATCAGAGGGTTCTTATAATTTTATTTACTTTTTGGTTAGGGGCAGAGGTGAAATAAACTCTTTCAGCTCTGCCCTCTTGTGCAATAGTCCTTTCACTTCAGGGATGTGTCTTTTTATTACTTCACAAACACTGATCCATCACCAGCAGTGTATCAAGTGGCTTCCTCTGGTGTTAGCTTTGTGTTTTAGAAAGTTTTAGACATACTGATAGGTAAAGAGTACATTAAAAGGAAAAGTTCAACATGTTTGAAATGACTTTTGTTCACTTTCTTTCTGAGAGTTACATGTCGTGATTGATACCACTTTCATGTCTGTTTGCTAAATACTAAGCTACAGCCAGCAGCCAGATATCTCCAAATGTAATGAAGTCCACACACCAACACCTTTAAAGCTTGGTAATTAAAATCCTGTCTCTCATTTGTTTAATCTGCGCAACAACCAAAGCATCAAAACAACATGTAGTGGTTTTATGTGCAGGACTATGTCTTGGCCAGGCGCTGGAGTCTTGTCAGCAACACAAGGTTGCCAAGCAACCAGTGGATACTCCAGGGGCTGCATAAAACTCTGTGAAGATTCACCACTTAAACTGTGGATACACACAAAAACAGAAACATGCATATGTATTGTTTTTGTCAGATTTATAAAGCTATGTGCGTGCCTGATTCTGTCTTATAAATCTCGATCATAGTAGCAGTGGGTGCATGTGCACAAGCCTCATTTCCACACTCACAGTTCCCCATAAAGTGCTGTAGAAATGCTACTAGTGCCCCTCCACCATTCATTCGACCTGTTAGTAAGAAATACAGTAAAGAAAGTGCATTTTCATCAACTGTGTCGCACTGACATTTTACAGAACGTTCTAATTGTGCAATAGGCAAACAACCTAAAAACAATGTTTTGTATCTCTCAATTTATATTTAATCTCCTTGTTATCTCACCCGCAGCTATCTCAGCTGAAACCGTGTGGTCATGGGTATGCCTGGTCTGAGGAATGTGTTAAGTTCACACGTTCGCACCACAAATTCTTACTTTATCAATACCAGTTTGTGTGTGGGAAAAGGCGTACACATAGTTTATGGTCCCAAAATGCTTAATTATTCCTTTAAAGTATGGAACTTAAACACGTACTTGACTTGAAGATGTGAAACTTCCTACAGTAAACTATCGCTCCATGCCCCAGATGCTGAGCAACTTTATGTATCACAAACTTTAAATGGACCTTTGAGTCACAGTCTTCATTTCCTTCATTCGAGCACATTTTTTTTTCACAATTTGTACTGTCATCTGTTCCTGCGCTACTTCCTGTCGTGCTCCCAGTCACTTTGCAAATAACCGCAAAACGACCCCGCGCATACATCACACATAAATCTGACTTGGCGGCCAATGACCTGCCAAGTCAACCTTATCCATTCCAAGGACAGAGCTCACCCTCCCTATGTCCCCTTGCTATCAGCTGCAGATGACAATGACACATCATCTCTGATTCACGCACACGCACTGCTATGACCTCTGTCTGTGCAAAATCTCTTAATTTTCCAGTCATATATTCAGTATGTCCAACATTCCTCGCTGGGGTTCAAGCTGATGTGGGAGCTGGAAACAGACACGTCCTCCCATGCTGCTGTGTGCTCGGCTAATTCTGTGAATTTCTCTCAATACGGTGGAAAGGAAAGATAAAACGAATCACAGCAAGATTGCACCAAAGCATTGCAATCATTACTAGCCACACAGACTATAACCCTTCACACACACACACACACACACACACACACACACACACACATATACACACACATACACACACACCGACTGGACCTCTAATCACGACCAAGCCAGCAGATTTCAGCTCACCATGTGGCCATCTAAGGCCATCTAAAGGGGGGCTGTAGTTGAGCCACAAACTGCCTGCTGCGCTGTAATCAAATCATCACATTCACAGCGGAATCATGAATGGGTCAGACTTTACAGAGAAAATTCCAGCACAGGCTCACAACATCAGCAGGCCTCAGAAACTTTCCTGACCTACTGTCACCTTTTAACATCGTGCTGGGAGACACGGAGAGGTTCTCAAAACAAAATGTCAATGGGATAGTTGTTGAGTTATGTGTCTCCAATTCCCAAGATTTCACTATTATGTCAGTGTAATTAGAAGCCTTGTGTGTATCAAACAATAGTCAGCTTACTTTCTGCAAGGAGCTTGTGAAACTTTGCTCCTCAGCATTGACGCTACATTTACACTGATGGTTCCAAACGTCTTGCTCGGCCAGAAGTATGATTTAACTGGGTGCACAGGATGAGCATGTCAACGGGGTCATTGTGGAGCATCGTCAACCCCCTTAATTACTACTAACCACTGTCCAAATCTTTCAAAACTCTTCTGCGACATAGAGAACCATAATCAAAAAGCCAACTGTCTTCAGGGCACTGCATTAAGACTCCTAAATATCTGGATGAGGACACTTTTCTCCAAAGGGATTAACATTGGAGAATTATTTGTACAGAATATTCATCATACCAAAGGCAAGAATTTTATTTTGGCAAAGAGGGAAAGCTCGCATCAGACTGTAGAGTGGTAGATTGTTTTAAATAAAAGTGGAATACAGTTTTGTTAATCCTTTGAGGCGTACATGTTTAACCCCAGTTTAATTTAATTCCCCTTTAAGAAGCTTTTTTAAAATGATCTTATCCCACTGTTTACCAATATTGTCTATATTCAGCATTGTGTTTCTCTAGCCCTTCATTAAAACTAAACAATGTTTACACCAAGTTAAATATTTAAACTCAAGACTCTGTGTTTTTATGACTCCACAATCAAATTAAAATAGTTTAGATGCCTTGTTCTGTGTACACATTTTATAAACACTCAAAATGTACTGTGGCATATTTGGTATCTTTGGAAACTTTGGGATCCCCCCGAGACATTATAATAAAATTCTGTTGGTTTGAAGAATGTTAAGCTGCACTGCAGGAGTTCGTAATGACTGACCACCTAGTGAGCTGGGGGATTTAAGAGCTTTTATTACACGGCTCTATTAAATGCTGTATTTTGATTGGTCAGTCACGGCATTCAGAGGTCTGATATTACTGTGTAATGACCGTTGCTATGTAGCCCAGCGTTGCTAGGGACGCAGTTTACACAGTTACTTTTTTTAATCGGGCTAACGCAGCTGTTACCGCTTCAAAATATTAATTTACAAGATACAAAGATGGAGTATTTTCGTGATATTTCATGATTTTCATTTTCTCTTGATTCCCTGTATCTATTGTAGCGCAGATTCAGCCGCGTTTTTTTTTCTCTCCTCCCGATTTAATTTATAAATCAATAGAAATTGTATAATTAATCAATATTCTGTCTCAAATTATTTATTTAAGTGATAATTAGCCGTGTAATAAGCGGGATAATGTATAATGAGCCAGTGAATACTGGGAAAATAATTGCCGACGGGAATCTATTCCCAGTATTCACCAGCTCATTATACATTATCCCTTACATATCTATACATTGAATTTGTCTAATCTCTATGAGCAATTATCTGAACATGAATACAGAATCTGTAGGCGATGGAAAAAGATTTTGGTGTCGGAAGTGTTCTGGTTTCTGTTTTTTATTCAGTTTGTAGTCTGAGTAGTTATTAAACGATCACGTTTGAGGGGGCTTTGGTTGCCTGCAGGTAACCTCTCTGTGTGGAGAGCAAAGGAGGCAGAATGCACTGGCTAAATTTCAATCTCTGAACCCATCGGCTATCATCTGACGACAATTTAGATTTTTATTTGCCTTATGAGTCATATCCTTGTAAAACAATCTGGTCATGTTCTGGTTTCCGTTTGTAGTGTGTCTATAAAACAGTGTTGACCAGTCACGTTTGAAAGGGAAGTAAACAGTCCGTGTGGAGAGGCGGAACGCATTGGTCGAAATCCAATCTTGGAACCCATCAGCTTTAGTCTGACGACCATTTAGCTTTATATTGTGTTTTTATGGGTATTGATCTGCATTCATATGCAGATGTCTGTTCATAGATTTTAACTAAAACAACATGGATGAGGAAGTCTTGCCCAGGATATCTGCTGGCTACATCAGATCAGCCCTAATTATTGACCCTCACTAACTCATAGAGGCTTTAGCTGATTGGTTCTGAGTTTGCCAACTCCATTCTTGGCTAATTGGACTGTAAACAACGACTGGCACACAGAAGAGGAAGTCTTGGCCGGGACATCTGTTATCTGAATATCAGCTGGCACACCAGAACCCCTTAAGTATTAGCCGTTGAGCCCAAAGGCTAAAACATTGGACTGATAGCTGATGGGTTAAGACAGTGGTGTGGTGGAGGGTATAAGCAGACATACGGGGTCGACCCACCACTTTTTCTTGCCATTAACAGTATACCCACCTATCAGCAAAAATTCCACTAGACTACTACCACTATGTAGGAGAGTTTACCCACATCTTCATTGGTAACCTAGGCATTGACCTAATGGTTCACCCATTTCCTCAACTACCCCTGGATTCCAAGATTGCTTTGCGTGTATCTACAACTCATCATTTTTAACTAATTTTCAAGGAATAATACCAAGATTCTTGAAGGGATAAGACAATTTCAAGAGATTTTTTTACTTGCAATAGAAAAGGTTAGCAGAATTACAAAATAAAAATGGGGGGAAAATGCTAAATTAGCTACTACTTAAGCGCAAAAGTCCGTTTAAGTGGTAACAAAAGTAAGAGTGTTTGCAACTCATGCAGTATTTCCAAAAACAAATTTGTTCCTGGATATTTGTTTTATGATTTTTATCTGATTTTCACACATTTTACATCATCAAACTAAACACTGATAATTGACAGGCCAGCAATAATGAGCCCTTCTTTCACAATCACTTCTTGAAACAGCCGTGCTGTGAGACTGATCAGATTAAAGATATAGAAGCTGGTGATACGATCTCTTCTCGTCCCCAAGGGCACTTCAGGGACTTTGATTGCTATGCAGTTGGGCAACTGTAGCGAGAGCTGCGGCCAGAGCCAGAGATCACTGGAGGCCATCGGCCCTGTGGCAGCTACAGAAGTCTCCCTTTAATACCTGCAAAAGGTGGCGTGTCTCTCTTTTTTTAGAAAAGCAAACAGACCACAACAGGAAAATAAAATATTTGCCAGGCTAAATGATGGGCGAGCTGGGGACATACGCAGCAGCCTGAGTGAGGAGAACAGTTGGTGACTGTGGAGCCTCTTCTAACAGGCCCAATGGCAGCATTGTGCCAGAAGCTGTCAGGCAGAGGGTGTGTGACGCTGGAATGTGCAGGAATGTTATTTATTTTTGCAAACACCACCAAAGTACCCCCAAACTAACTCACACGTGAGGGTGCCTGCGCACAAACACACAGAAGACTCAGATACTAATGTGCATATGTACACACTGACTAGTCTGATGTGCTCTGATGGGCCTGGCCAATACGAGCGCTCCAGCTCGGCCTCACCTTACCTGTGGTAAGATCAACATCAGAGCTCTCAGCCTTGATGTGCTGCCATGTACTGTTCATAAAGACGTCAACACGCTGGGACACACAGTGGAGGCCGAAATAAAGATCTGCTAAAACATTCATGAGAGCTTTGGTTTCTGCTTTGTTGTGGGAGGGAAAAAAAACAAAATGCCACTTTCACCAACAGATGTTAAAGAAATCATAATTCTTTTCATAAAACATTACTAATATTTTTACAGCTGGGCGAGGATCTGTGTGTAAGTCCGAGTCTACGCTCATGTCTAGACAGGAGTGTGCACTTTTATGAGAGGATCACATCAGCTCTTTCGCTGCTGATTCAGAAAAAACAAGAAGGAACCAGTTGCCCAGCAGACAGTAGCGGGGCCGATTAACTCCCACCACTTCTGAGGGCTGGAAGCTGTGTGTCATCACCCTGGTATTTGGAGCTGGTCTGCAGTCAGCGACAGTGGAAGTCGACTGGGTCTCAGGTTCATGTGAGGAGATGGTGCCAGCTTCCTAACTGAGCTCCAACTGGGTTAAAATGTCTCTCTTGCGGGGCGTCGGTAGAGTAGTGGATAGTGCCGGCACCCCATGTACAGAGGCATTGCCTCGCTGCAGCGGCCGCGGGTTCGAATCCGGCTCGCGGACCTTTGCTGCATGTCAGTCCACACTCTCTCTCTGTCTCCCCATTTCACTCTCTGTCCTGGCAAAAAGCCCATAAAAATAATCTTTAAAAAAAAAAAAAAGTCTCTCTTGCCAACATAAAGATAAAAAGCCAAATAAATGTAGTCCCTGCTCTGTGATAGTTACACTTCAAGCCACTGAAACTGCAAGTATCAGCCGTCCTGAAGTTGACCCTGACTGTGCTGTTGAGAGACGGACGCAGAAAGACAACTTCCCTGCAGGAATCATCATTTCTGCAGTCACACATCTTATTGTCTGCCTGCATGATGAATTGGGAGTGAGAGTGTTTGTAAAGCTCAAGTTACACTCTTTTCATCTGACGGAAGTCCACAAGGGAGACAATGATGATGTTTCTGTGCCTGTTTCTTTCTTCCACACAAAAACCCGCAGTGACACTAATGAACAGGACAACTTATAACAAGGGGAATGGGGTGTAGGTCCAACTCTTTCTAAATAAGGAGCTCTGAATAAAAAGATCCATCTAACAGGAGTACTTCATATGTTTGTGATACTACACTGATAAGACTGATGGCAAATACTCAACAGATGACTTGCTCCTTGGGGACAAACATAGCACACAGAGTCCCACAGTCTGAATCAGCGATTACACTTTGTTCCCAGCTCTCCTGTTTTATCTGTCTCCTGGATTGTTCCCACGCCTAGCAGTCAACATCGTCCCAGCCAAAAGATGGACCTCATGGGAAATGCTGCTCTGGAAATTTGCATGAATGGAGAGCAAACAACAAAGATTTCTAATGTGTAGAGAGATTAAGAAATAGTAACAGCTTAGGAGCGTTGCAAACATTGCAAAAGCACGCTAAATCTATCATCTGATAGCATTTTAAAGTAGATCTTGAGAGATGGATGGATGTTGCTACCAGGAGCCAAAACAGAAAAATCCACAAACAGTTGCTCGAAAATAACACTGCACACAGAGGAGCCATAAAAACCAGAGCGCGCTTGTCAACAAAGGACTGAAGCAAGTGCACAGACATCTGTAGAGTCAGCATGCTGTGATCTACCTGTAACTAAATCTAATATCAACAGCATAACAGTCTTTGAAGGGTGTGATGCATGGACACAGACGCATGTAGTGCATGTTACATCACACTGCTGTATGCTGCCATGCTTACATAATATTAACTTTTAAAGCTTTAGCTTGTATCACTTAGGTTTCTGCACAGTCTGACAATACATGCATGTTCCCTGCATTTTAATGTTTATTAGTTTGATTAAATCTTTATATTTTTGTTCTTTACAGATTCTTTATGGAAAATGTCCAATTTTATTGACAGGTCAATATGTTTAACTTTTACTGTCAGATTTGAAATTAAAATGTCACACGTAAATCCTGTTTATCCTGAAGTTACTGCAAAAAGCAAATATTGGCGTTTCGTAAAAACTCTTAAATATCACTGGGGTGTGAAAAACAACATTAGTTAGGCTTTACTTCTGCAGTGGAGGGCTGACTGTTCCAGAACCTTCTCAGTTTTGAAAGGTCATGCAGACTGTGTGTCCCACATGTGGATAAACTGCATAGAAGTGAGGTGCTGGCACAGGCTTGCATGCCTAATTTGTATACAAATACTGCAGTGTTCCAGTAGAGAGGAAACTAAATTGAATTCCCAAGGAGCAACAGTTGTTGTCTCCATGAGTGCCATGCAGCTGACCTCTCCTCTCATCACTCTGCATCACGTTGCTGGGCAGCAGCAACAGCTGATGAAGACTGTAGGTAATGTGAAGCAGAGCAGGGAGATAAATAATTCCCCGTGGAGTGGACAACAGTAGTGCTCATTCAGAGCCAGATAACTCTGTTACTTGACATGCAGCCCCCCTCCCCCCTCCTACCTTCTGATAGGCCATCTGAAGATAGTTGTAGGGGATCCTCCTGTTGAAGTCCTGCACTACATCCTCGCTGACTTTATGCAGAGACTGAGTGCCAAGTTTCTCCTCGATGCATGTGTCCATACACGCCGCTCTCCGGAGCACCACGTCAGGGAAGTGCAGGTCCGAGAAGGTTTCATCAAAAGGATGCTGGTCCTGGCACCTCAGCCGGCACCGGATCTTAGTGCGCCGGACCTCTGCGTAACTGCCGAGCGCTGCCTCCATGTAGCGCACCACGTTGGTGTAGTCGTTGTTGTAAAACGCCTGCACCGCATTCTCATATAGGAGGTCGTAAGGCTCCAGGAAAGCTGCTGAGGATGACAACACGACGGTGAGCAGGACTACAGAGAAGATAGCAGCCGGTGAAACGTTTCCATCCATCCTCTGCTTCGGTTCAGACAGTGAGGAGCGGAGCGGCGGGGAGCAGACCGAGCGGCTGTCAGGCACAACAACAATCAGCTTCGACTCGTGTGAGAGTCCATTTAAAAGCTCCTCACAGAGACACTCAGGACGGCACCGGACCAGGGCGGAAATAATGCTGCTCTAGTCGGGGACACACATTTTGTTATGACCCCTCTTTGGCTGCACTAACTCCTCCCCTCCAAGACATGAATGGCCGGAGCACAATCACAGCTTTCCTCTCAGGCTGCAGGAGAGCGCAGACCTGCAAGGGTCCTTCAGGGACTCCCGGGGGTCTCCCCACATACCAGAAATAATACTCTGATTTCACCTCATTTCAACACCTATTTTTGTTATATATTTTTGGTGTTGTTATAAACATTTAAGTTGTTGTGTCATGACAAAAATGTTAAACCTCAAAAGCTTTCACTGCAGATCTGAGGAAGCATTCAGGAGTCTTCGGCTTCAATAAAGTGACCACAAAAATGCCTGAAAAAGAAACTTTCCTCTGCTAAACAAACGGCACCAAATACTAAAATTAGATCTCTTCCTAGAGCAGATATCAATGCATACGTTATATTAAAAATGCGACTATTTAAAACTATTTTGATTAGATAAATAAAACTTTTTAATCGCCTATTAGTTATCAATACAGCTATATATTTAAGCAAAATGTGTTTACCAAGAAAATAGCGCAAGGATAAGTACGCAGCTTTGTTATATTTGTCTCATATTCTGTTTTGGGAAGACTTTGAAACATCTGTCCAGGATCTACAGTTGAAAAGTAGCCTTTTATTATTAATGTGCACTGAGTAAATAAAAAAAATAAGCCTAAATTTAACCCTAGAAAAGAAGAGAATTTCCCACATAATCTATTATGGTGAGAGTTACATGTACACATAATTGCTGTCCTTGCTTCTGGAAGTTTCTTGTGCTCAGGGTGTTCAGAGTGAGAGTAAAGGAAGTAAGACACAATCCCTGTAAATGAGACTGTCTCCCTCTGGAGGCTGCTGCAGCTACAAGCACTTTAATCACTGGACCAGGGGAGTCAAACTCATTTCGGTTCAGGGGCCACATACAGCCCAATTTGATCTGGTGGACCAGACCACTGACACCACTGCATACTCTCCTATAAATATCAACCCCTTTAATTTTTTCTTTCTTTCTGACATTATTCATCCATTTACCAAACAAAGAAGAAAGAAAAATGATGTGCAAATTCAACAATGTGTCTTAGTTTTTTCCACATTCAGTCAGTCCCCTACTCACTGTCATTCAATGAGCATTTTTTTTTCATACTAAAGTAGAAGCTATTGATGAAGCAGGTTAAGTCCTCCCCTGCCTTACAGACCGAAGTTTTGTCAGTGCAATATTGTTTTAAGACAGAAGTCTGATACAGATTCTTTTGTACTGAAGCTGCTGGTTGAAAATATTTTGCAGTGTTCAATATCTTTAAATATGACCATAGTAAGTATTCATTGTTGTTTAAGAGAGCTGTATTCTGGTCAGAGTGTAAAAGCCTCTGAGGCTGCATTTTACATGAAGTATCTACTCACTGTTTAAATTGCTCCTGAAACCTCTCAGCCGTCACATGTGCATCAACATTACGTGTGCAAAATCTAGAGGGCCGGACTGGACACTTTGGTGGGCCGGTTCTGGCCCACAGACCGTATGTTTGACACCCCTGCACTAGACTGTTTTAAAAACCAACCCCTCAGCTCTGCACTCAGGACAAACAGACGTGCATGAATCTCAGATCAGTTAAATCAGGGTAAAGTCAGGTAATGTGGGACACTTTTGTAAGATTACCAAGAAAGACTATCTTGAGTTTTACTCACACAACTTATTATGTATCTGTGCCATATTTCTATGAAGAAAATATTGCTGGTTAATTGGGTCTCTCAGTCATGTTTTTGTATTTCGCCTGTTTGTGTTTCCAGCATATTTCTATACATGCCATACATACACATCATACAAGTACATTAGAAACTATATGTTCATCTTTTGTCTTTCCTATATACATATGCACACTCTTGGCTATTTCTGTGGATATCATGGATGTGGAGAGGGCTGTATGACCCAATATGCATAACATATGTCTCAGTAAATATGCCATATCAATAGAACAATAAACAGTATATAGACATTTTAAGCATTTGTTAACCCAGCCAAGCAGACAAACGCACTTGTGAACCTCTCTACTAAAATGTAGAGTACAGTCAATAATGTTCTTCAGCATCTGTGTAAATGTAGACGAATGTTAGGTGGAAACAATCCCAGGAGTTTGTTTTAATCTTCATTAGTTTTGTAAAACTTGATCTGAGTCCAAACTTGTATTATCCTGACTGAAATATGTCTGTGTGATAGTTTTAATTATCATAACAAACATTTTTTGAAGTGAAGTCTAAAAACAAAATGTAAAAGCTGCTATATTGGAAACAGACCACTGGAGGGTAGTATCACAGTACTTTTTATTTGCAGATGAGCTTTAATTTGCAGCAACATAAACTTGTAGGGAGACAATTAAAACACACTTAAGTGGCATCCTGAACAGTCACCCATCTTTTGCCAAAATCCACCCATCAGATCTAAGCTCCAGTTTGAGCCGTGCACTTAAGAATCACTGAAAACTCCCTGTTCATAAAAGATTTGATCCTTCACATCTGCTGAGGTGTCGGGCTGTTCATTGTCAGGACAAATGCATTGTGTTTCTATTTGTGAAGACTGTATATGGATAACGATGATGTGTGATTTATTTACATTCCTTTATGAGCCATTCATAATTCTGTAGCAAAACACCAAAAGGCTGTGGGGAAATTATACTACTTCAGAATAAAATATGAACAATGACATTTATTTTTTTCAAGTTAACCACAGCCAGGTATGATTCAATAGAAACAGTGCAAGGTATAATGGGCACAAAGACAACACATCAAAGTAAGGGTGTTTTATTAAACACTGAGGAGGGCTCATGTGAAATGGAGGGTTTGGGGATCCTCTGCCTGAACATTTTTAGCATTAAACACTTAATTTCCTGCATTCTGGTGAAATTTTATGCCAACATTTCTGCGTATTCTGCATCAATTTATGGTGTAAATGTCTTTGACTTTGTCGAGATAAAAGTCTTCTGCCACTTTCATGGTTTTATTGGGAGAAGACAAAGCAGAGGTTCTACTAGTTCTGCTGGAGGGGACATGGCCCCATAGATAGATAGATAGATAGATAGATAGATAGATAGATAGATAGATAGGGGTTCGACCTTATGTTTGTGGCTAGTGTGAGAATACGCGCTGGGTGGATGTCACAAAAGTTTGGTGGGAGGAAGCCGATGATCGTCTTGCCATCTTGACAGTCCACTCCATCTCCTTTTTTTTTCAGCCACAGGTGCAGCCGGAGTATTACTCAGTACAGCAGTGTGTTATTATGCTCCCAATTGTGCAGCGGTAACAGCGGATCATAAGTTCCTGAGGAAGCCTGTTATGTTTCAGGGTCCTCAGAAAGAACATCCTTTGCCGGGCTCTTTTGATGATGTGGGAGTTGTTCAGACCCCAGGCCAGGTTTGCAGCTATGAGCACCCACAGGAAGTTAAAGCTTGTAACCCTCTCTACGTCTTTCCCGTTAATGCACAGTCCACTTTGATGAGTTTTTTTGTTTTTCCTTAAGTTGATTATCATTTGTAGTGCAATTTTCTCAAAGAGGCACTTGAAAGGTAAATGTGTAGAACCCTATGTAGATACAGCATGACAACACGTCAAGTTTTTGAGGTTTACTAAATAAATGTCACAATGCTTTCACTTAAAAAAGGCACGTTCAAAAGAAAAGATGAATTAGCATGTGAAAATGACAGATATCTATAACTTTGCAAAGAGCCACTGCCACAAAACGTCCATGATGCAGCTCGCCATTATTTTTTTTCCCAGTTTACTTTCTGTTGTTTTCTGAGAGTTCAGGAAGTGTCTGGGCAGCAGCGTGCCAGTCCCATGAGATTCTGACATTATTTATATCTGCTGAGGACACAACACAGTCTCCCGCTAATTGTTGTGTTTATAAAGAATGAGGTTGTTTCTTGTTTCAGTGTGACCTTGCTCAGGATGGCTTACCAGTACATCAAATTCTTCTCCAATAAAAATATTTAAAGGACCAAGTCATTTTTTTTTTTATCAAGCAATGAGTCAGTTCCCCCAAAAACATACACATTGACTCAGTTTTATGGTATGAGATTGGAGCAAATGGTGTTTGTACTGACTTCAGACTTGAGGTGATGGGATTTTTTGGTCTCAGCTCCAAGATCTTCTTCAAGGTCTTCTTAAGTTATCTATCAATACAGTGGCATGCAAAAGTTTGGGCTCCCCTGTTCAAAATTTTGTTTATTGTTAAGTAAATAGAAGATGAACTGACGTGCTTTTCAACATTTTAAGCAAGATCTGTGTCTTATTTTTGTTCTGTACAATATTAGCAACTCCGACCTCATCACATATAACGTTTGGTCATGGACTTTCCACGTCCACATAGGACGTGCAAGGTACCCTGGGTGTATTGGCTGTTGATGTTCTGGGACACCGTGTCAAATTCTGCCTGTTACATACACTGTCTCCTTTCATAAAACATTGCGGTTTTTACAGGAAATTTACTGTTTATACGCTGTCTCTTTCAAAATAAACGCACTACGTCAGTACTCACCATGAACTGATGTTTTTTTTCCTTCAACAACAAACACACATGGTTGGGTTTAGGCAACAAAAGCGTGTGGTTAGGTTTAGGAAAAGAGAACAGGGTTTGGCTTTAGGATCTTGTCCTTTACCTGTCGCATTTGTCCCTGACGCAGCCGGACACTGTTAAACTATAACAGCAACCAGCCACGTATCATGCCGATTTAAAGGACAGCTTTTTTCATTGGTTTCTGACGCTGCAAGTCACTGCCCAAGCGCCAGATTGCAACGACTTTGGAGTGAAACCGGGCTCATTTGGGGAAAGGAAAGCCGCACCCTGCAAAAGTCTGGGCACCCCAAGACACTTGAGCTCTCAGACAACTTTAACCAGGGTCTCACACTTTAATTAGCTTGTTTGGACTATGGCTTGTTCACAATAATTGTCAGGAAAGGTCAGATGATGCAAATTTCAAAGCTTTATAAATACTTGTCCCAACAATCAGCAGCCATGGGCTCCTCTAAACAGCTGACGAGCACTCTGAAAACTAAAATAACTGATGCCCACAAAGCAGGAGAAGACTACAAGAGGATAGTAAAGTGTTTACAGGTCGCTGTTTCCTCAGTTTGCAATGTAATTAGGAAATGGCAGTTAACAGGAACTATGGAGGTCGAGTTGAGCTCTGGAAGACCAAAAAAACTTTCCAGGCGAGCTGCTTGTAGGATTGCTAGAAAGGCAAATCAAATCCCTGTTTGACTGCAAAAGACCTGCAGGAAGATTTATCAGACTCTGGAGTGGGGGTGCACTGCTCTACTGTGCAAGGAAGAAGGAAGAGTCATAAGAAGAAAACCTTTCCTGTGTCTTCACCACAAAATTCAGCCTCAGAAGTTTGCAGAGGAACATCTAAACAAGCCTGATGCTTTTTTCGAAACAAGTCCTGTGGACTGATGAAGTTAAAATAGAACTTTTTGGATGTGATGAGCAAAGGTATGTTTGAGTAAAAAGGATGCAGAGTTTCATAAAAAGAAAAACCCGTCCAACTGTTAAACACCGAGGTGGATCGATCATGCTTTGGGTTTGTGTTGCAGTCAGTGGAGGGAAGAATGATTTCAATTAAATTCCAGCAACTTCTGGAGGCAAACATCACAGCATCTGTAAGAAATCTGGAGATGAGGAGAGGATGGCTTCTACAAAAGGACAATGATCCTATACACACCTCCAAATCCACAATGGACAACCTCAAGAGCAAGCTGAAGGTTTTGCCATGGCCCTCACAGTTCCCTTACCTAAACATCATTAAAAATCTGTGGACAGACGTCAAAAGAGAAGTTCACATAAGACGGCTCAAGAGCACAAGAAGACTTTTGCAAGAAGAATGGGTGAAAATCCTCCAAACAAGAATTGAAAGACTCTCAAAAAGACTCTTAAAATGCCACAAGCTTGTGCTAATCATGTTAGCATGTTATATTTGTTTGGACAGTGTGTTAAGTATAAGACAATTGTTTTGTCAGTGAAACCTTTTTGAGTGAGTTTTGAATCCACTAAACCTAAATCCCTTTTCCTTTTTTGTTATTTTGAAACTATAAAAGATTGAATTAAAAAAATAATCTTATCTATTTGAAATCAGGTCATCTTCTTCTTACGTAACTACTCACATGGAATGAAATTTTGACCAGGGGTGCCCAAACTTTTGCATGCCACTCTACATGTTCCGACCTGATTTATTTCACGTTCAGCTTTTCTCTTGTGTAGTTATCTCCCATTTTTCGTATCCTTCCTTACAAAATGTACATCCACCCAGAGTGAGATAAGGATCCTGTTTCCCCAGGTGGCTCTCATAACACTGACTCCACACTGGGTCATACAGAAATTGTTACTCCCTTTCCAATCAGCGTTCCACTCTGACTTCACCATGGCAGCAGCTGTAATAACCGATGTCAGTTAATGGGGTAGGCCTATTTAGAGGGAAAATCGGCAGCAGATATGGGAGGAAGGAAACTGTTTGTCAGGAAAGCTCTCATTACTGCAGCACTGGAGGCAACAGAATCCACTTTGTCGCAGCAAACAGCAGCGTCTTGCAGTTTAAACTTGACCAGATCACATTTAATGTGGATTTATTGTCAGATTTGATGATGCGTTTTTTTATGTCTGGAATATAATAGAACGTAAACCCAAGTGAAGAAAACAAAATAATTTTATTTCTCTTTCCAAAATATACAAACATACATATTATCTTTCAAACTGCCACATGATGTGCCAAATAACATTAACAACGACCAAACTACAGGAAAACATGACAAGAAAATATAAAACTTTAGTCATAACATGAACAACGTACACAAATCTATATTAACACCAGTGAGAAACTGAAGAGGAATAAATTCCAAGGCAAAGTACACAGTAAGAGTACAGAAATCTCTACAGTGTCAACACTGTAAACTACTGAAACAAGCGTTCATTCATAGGTAGCTGTGAGGAGTAACTTTGTGATGTCATACTTACACAAACAGGCCGTCAGAGATCAGCATGTTTAAACCTGAAATAACGAAACTATGTGTAATTTTAATGTTTGAAATTATTTTAAAAGTTAGTCCTTTTATTTCTCTTAATGGAAAATTATTAACAAGCTTATTGCAGGAATTAACGAGATAATAATCTCATTAATTCTAATTTTTCTGAATTAACAACATTATTATCTCATTCATTATAATTCTGAGATAATAATCTCTTTTTTTCTCAAGTGAATGCCTTACATATTCGTAGCAGTGACTGACGGCATCCAAGTAACCAAGTGTTGTGCTAAAATAAAAAAAAATCAAGCTGTAAAACGGGATTCAAACACTCATTACAAACAGCCTGATTTTGTATGCATTCCTGATGCTGGTTACTGACTCAGTACATAGTATTTGTAATCCTGCAGTGGGACATTTCCTCGTCGTAGAAACCCAACCTGCTGCAGTCTGTAAATTCACTGTCTCAAGGCCTCTCCTCGGCTAGACGTAGTTGGACTTGGAGTGGGTGTTGGTGGCGAGGAGCTGGTTGGAGCTGATGGAGCCATTCGACTGAGACCGCGAGCATCTCCGACAGCTCAGGAAGGCACCGCCAGCCATAGTGAGGAGGCCACCAGCCCAGCTGACAAACACGGCCTTACCAAACTCAAAGCTGAGGAGGAAAACAGACATGTTTAGATGCACGTGTGTATATCTATGTGTATCTGCATGTAAACATGTATGTATGCGCATATGTCAGTTTAGTTTTACAGTACCACTTTCAAATGAAAATTAAGCACTTAAGTGTGTGTGTGTGTGTGTGTGTGTGTGTGTGTGTGTGTGTGTGTGTGTGTGTACCTCTGCAGGCGATGGGATTCGTGGACGTAATGAACAATCATTTTGACGTACCAGGAGGTTATGATGAGGGTCAGTAAACCTGAACAAAAAAAAACCACATCATATTGTTCATCACTGAAGCGCTCATTTAAATCCTAATATTTTTTTCTGACAACCTGTTCTTTCAGATATGTTTTCTGCTTTTGTATTTTGCTTATTTGTTTTAGGGAGAGACTCTTGAATATGTTTAATGGTGAAAAAATGACTGCAGAAAGTACAAATGGAGGATAAAGAGAATTAGACTGACCTATACGAGCTCTAACTCTGATGGGGCTGGTGATATTTCTGCAGAAATGTTCACAAAATGTGCACTCTCTTGTGACTACTGATGTTTGTGGTATTTTGTTCTTGTTGTGCTTTGGTTTGGTCTTATTTCTATAGTTTAAAACAGCTCTTATGTTCTTTAAAAGTGCCATTAGAATTTTTTTTAGGATGAAATCTTTTCATGGTTGTATAAAAAATGGCATTCATGATTTAATAATTGCTTTTCTGTTCATATCTTTCTGCCCTGGGAGACGGATCACTCCTCAGGTTGCTCTTCCTGAGGTCTCTCCAGATTTCCACTCATTAAAGGTTTTTTGTTTTAGGAAGTTTTTCTGCTGTGAGGGTCAAAGGTCAGAGGGTGTAATATGTTGCAAAGCCCCCAGAGGCAAATTATGATTTGTCATATTGGATTATATAAATAAAACTGAATGAAATCAAATGGTATAACTCTGGTTTTGTGGTGTATTTTTTGTATTTTGAATACAAAAATAAAATTTAAAATGTGATCAGTGATGATGAACATTATGAAAACACTATACTTGACATATTATGTAGCCTGTGAGAGCCCATCAGGGTTTGTTGCTGCTAAACACACCTGCAATCATGAACATGATTCCTCCGATCATTGCTGTCAAGGATTTGCTCTCAGGTTTGCCGTCCATGAAGCGGGTGCACTTCATTCCCACCGTGGAGACCAACAGCGCCACAGTGGAGAGGAAGATGCTGATCAGCATCACAGCCCTGGTGGCCTGGATCTCAGCTGGAGGAGCAGAAGTGGGAATGTTGGTACATATATACAGTAAGCCTCTCACTGATACAGTCTGTGATAGCTGGAGATGATCTTAGAGACTGAATATTACTCATATTGCATCTATCTGTAACAAAATGTATGACTGTTGTGCAGTCTTTTTTGGTTTACTCTTTAAGTTTCAACTTTGCACTTTGTCAACAGCAAATAAAGATAATAATTCTACAAAATATGCAATAAAAAATAAACCCCTCTATGACCCTATATGAATATAAAGTCAGATGAGGTCAATTCAGAGAGCTTACACAACAAAGACGCACTTCTGGCTAATTATAGTACATTATTATAAGTGGAAGATATCTCAGCAAGCAGTGTCTGGTTTTTAGAGGAGATGCAGATACAAAAAAAAAAAAACTTACTTGGCAGCTTCAAGAGGTACTGGTGAAATTCACAGGTTGTTCTCTCATTGCCACTGCAGCTCATCCACAAGCCCTCGTAGATGCGGTGCGACTTGCCCTGGTACTGCTTCTTCCATTCAACCATCATAGTTGCAGCAACAGTGGTGGCGAGACCGATCAGAGAGAGGAGGAACCCGAGGAGCTGCAGCCCAGAGCTGGCCATCGTATCCGGATAACAGCAGAGCGGGAAGACCGTAATCAGTTAAAAAAAAAGTCCGAGTGCTTGGTCGGAAACTGAGCCAAAGAAAATCTGACAGCGAACAGAAGCAGCTGAAGTCGTATAAACTTAAAGTCGATCTCCTCTCAGGTGCCTCCTCGCAGCTCTAAGGACCGTTATACGAGCGCTCCTCTGCGCTCTCTATTTAAAGTCCAAGGCGCGTGACGCATGTGAGACCTCTACTCCACCTGCGGTGGATGATGGGATGCGATTTTCCTGAGAAGTCTTATCAGTCTTACCACTTAATACATGGCGGTAAATGCTGACTATTCTGAGAAGAAGGAAAAAATTAAAGTGAAGCTGGTGGAGAGGACCCCGAGGTCACACATGTGCCAAGAATAACACCTGCGGTGGATGATGGGATGCGATTTTCCTGAGAAGTCTTATCAGTCTTACCACTTAATACATGGCGGTAAATGCTGACTATTCTGAGAAGAAGGAAAAAATTAAAGTGAAGCTGGTGGAGAGGACCCCGAGGTCACACATGTGCCAAGAATAACAGCCAAGACTTATTTCAGTTGAAGTCCTGGAAGTGAACACGGTACTGATGCAAGAGTTCTGGTGCCATCGCACTGCCTTTAAATCCGTTATATAAACACAAAATCAAGAACTTCATCAGAACTTGTATAACAATATTTTGATGTATATGATATTTGATATTTATTTAGTGTGTAAAAAAAGGCATGACCATACAAACAAGCAGACAGACAGAAAGTAATATTTAGAAATAATGAAAAGAATAATCAAAAGCAATTATCAGTGTATATTTACCTTTATTTACACATTAAGCAGTGGGAGGAAGTATAAACTTATTAAATCCCACCCCTTCTCCATAGGTCACTGAGTACAATGAAACGGACATCTTCCTTATAGCCTATAGATAAACCTGTACCTAAGACTTTTCTAAATCTGCCATTGTTATTACCATTTAACTTTATCACACAAAAACGCCCATGCATAACAGTAAGTACCAAATATCTATCTCACAAAAACCCATTTAAGTATATAATACAAATAACTAATTATCCGTGACTTACAAGTACATATATTCTACCAATTGTCTTTGCCTTATAATCTATGTGTATTCATCGACTTGTCCTGCTATCTCTTTATATCTAAATAAGTGAACATGTGACAGTAGTACACATAGTAGTAGTAGTAGTAGTACATATACAATATGTTATTCTATCAGTATATACTTGTGTTTACATGTTAATACATTGTTAATTTCAGAAAAATAGTATTGGTGGGGCATTGGTAGCTTAGTGGTAGAGCAGGCGCCCCATGTACAAGGCTGTTGCCGCAGCGGCCCGGGTTCGACTCCAGCCTGTGGCCCTTTGCTGCATGTCACTCCCTCTCTCTGTCCCCCTTTCACACTAGTCTGTCCTATCAATTAAAGCCCCAAAAAATCTTAATCTTAAAAAGAAAAACAGTATTGGTAAATCTGTTTTATGGGGTGCAAACTGGGGTCAGAGCGTCAGTATGGTATACTTGATTCCTCTTAAAACAGATTTACCAATACAGAAACACTAATCCCTATGAACAACTGGTGAATGTGAAACGCCTTCTTCAACCCTGGGCTTCCTGACTACATTGTCTTTATACCTTATTTAAATTGGTGTGTGCTTGGACATTGCTTGAGCTCCACATTCAGACTGTTCCATAACTTCACTCCACATATTGGAATACAAACACTTCCTCTGGTTGTAGGCACAATAACAGTATGTAAATATATGAGTTACATAGAAATCAACTAAGGTGATGATTGTTCGCTTCCAATTAATTCCCATAAGCCACATGTCAAGCTTGCCTCTATCAGTTAAAGACACTAGGCTTACTGCTGCCTATAGACAATAAATTAACCAGTCAATTAACAAACCAACCAATTCATCACTTGAGATTATATAAAATACAACTGTAATCCTGTTAGTTTTATCAATTTGTGCACTGAAACAAACAACTGTTATAGTGAATATAGGATTATAAGATAGGTCTTCATTTAAGATCCTTGTGGTCTAAGGGCAGACGCTCCTCCTGAGTCTCTCAGTGCTGGTCTGGTGCACTGGGGCCCATGGGCTGGGGGGGGGGGGGCAGCTTATGAATGAATCCGATTGACACTTTGAAACTACACCTGTGTTTATAAAAAAAAAAAAAAACACCTCACAATAAATTAAAAATGTTGCCATTTGAGGGCTGTATGTCCTCAAAAATGCAAACCCATCTCCGTCATGATTGTCTTTTGTCTTTATTAGCAGAGCAAAAACTCTGAAAAATATACACTGGTGGAAAAAAGTTTTCAGACACCCCATGCATTTGAGAAATATTGCATTAAGAATCACTCTTAGGTCTTCAAGTGCAATTTCTTTTAGTACAGTCACAGCCAAAATACTAAATAAATCATAAAAAGCCATTAAAAACTTAAACTTGATTGGTTCCATAAAAATACATAAGAAATTTTGAGTATTGGGTCATTTTGGTACCAGTGATGAAGGTCGTTCTTTTTATTAAAAGACATAATTTTTGTTGCCAAGCTTCGTGTCTACATAAAGCCAGCACATTTGAAAGTTCTTCAGACACAAAAATGGCTAAAACAAGGAACCTAACGCAGGAAACACACCTGAAGATAAAGATTCTCAGCCAGGAAGGGTACAGCTGCCGCCAGATAGCCAGGAAGTGCAGATGCAGTCCTTCAGCAGTTGGATACACTCTGCAGAAATACAGACGAACCAACAGCCTGGAAGACGAACCAAGATCTGGGCATCCAAGGGTTTCTTCAGCAAGAAATGACCGCATCCTGATCCGCATGTGCAGGCAAAACCACCAAATGACATCACAGGAGCTTCAGCAGCAATGGTCAAACCAAACTGGTGTCCAGTGTTCCACCTGCACTGTACGTGGCCGACTTTTAGATCATGGCTTAAGGTCCTACAAGGCTATCAAGAAGCCCCTGATCAATGAGAGACAGAGCTTAGCCCGGCGTCGTTGGGCCCAGGCACACAAGAACTGGACAGCCAGGAATTGGAAGACGATTTTGTGGTTAGATGAGTCCAGTTTCCAGCTTTATCTTCCTCCTACTAATGTGAGGGTACGCAGAAGGCCAGGCGAAGCATTATCTCCAGCATGTACAGTACCTACTGTCAAGCATGGTGGAGGCAGTATCATGGTTTGGGGATGCATGAGTGCTGCTGGTGTTGGTCATCTGACTGTCTGTGATGGCACATTGAACTGTACCAAGTATTGTACCATTCTCGAAACCCACATGCTCCCTTCTGCGCGTGCACTGTTCCATCGAAGTAAAAACTGGATGTTTCAACAAGATAATGCCCCTTGCCACACATCCAAGGCCAGTAGAACTTGGCTGCAGGAGCACAGTATCCAGGTCTTAGAGTGGCCAGCTCAATCCCCGGACATGAGCCCCATTGAAAATCTGTGGTGGATTATCAAAAGGTCTGTTTCAAAGCATAAACCAAAGAATTTAAAAGAATGAAAAGCAGTAATTCAAGAAGAACGGGACAAGATTACCCCTCAACAGTGTGAAAGGCTCGTGGGGAACATGCCAGCCAGGATTAGAGCTCTACTACGTGCCAATGGCAGGACTACTAAATATTAATTTCATGATGTGATGGTTTATTTATTTTTTGTTCAGTTTTGAACACATTCTCTGTTATTTGTTGACTTTCATACCGATAATGTTGAGAACTGACATATTGAAACTGTCAAGAATTTAGTTTTGTTAGTTTTTCTTGTAAACAATAAACAAAAAAATATAATTTGTATTTGTTTGTATCTGTCTAATGCAGCCACACTTTTTGAAACACAAAAAAGATTCTTCCACAAATATTTCATGATAATATTTGAGATTGTGTAAAATTTTAAGGGTGTCTGAAAACTTTTTTCCACCACTGTATATTATTCAGAGTTTGTGTACATAGAACAAGTATTTAATTTTGTAAATAAAAGCAAGTGGCTGGGATGGTGTACAGGAACATCTACACTGAGTATGGGCTGGAAGTCCCAAGGTCCCAATGGAAGACACCTCCTGAGGTGGTTGAGAATGACCGAGCTAAGATCCCATGGGACTTCCAGATCCAGAATGACAAACTGGTGATGGCTAACCAACCACACATCGTGTTGATCAACAAACAACAGAAGAGGTGATTGATGTAGCAATCCCAAGTGACAGCAACATCAGGAAGAAGGAACACGAGAAGCTTGAGAAATACCACGGGCTGAAAGAGGAGCTAGAAAAGTTGTTGGGAGTAAAGGCAAAAATCAGAGCACTCGGGGCTGTGACCCCCAAACGGGGAGAGTGGCTCCAGCAGATTCCAAGTGCAACATCTGAGGTCACTGTCCAGAAGAGTGCAGTCCTAGGAACAGCTAAGATACCGCGCAGAACCCTCAAACTCCCAAACCTCTGGTAGAGGATCTGAGCTTGAGGAAGACACACCACCAGCCCCATGGGGAGGGTGGGAGAGAGATTTTATAAACATATAATACACACATGATTGTTGGGTAACATGTATGTGGATGTTACCTAATGTCCAGTGTCTACTTGATCATGTGACAAGACGATATGATACAGTAGCTAGTACGAGCGCAAAATCTGTCAAGACTGACGAGCTGAGCATGTCGTTTGCAAGTCACAGGAGGAAGAAGTAGCAGAGGTCCCTAAATTAGATTCCTGTAGCATGCACTGGGGCCTGTTTTTAACTGTCTTACGCCACTGGCTGTGTCAGCACTAGAGCAAGGTCTAGTATCACAGATCCATCTTTCTGCTATAGGGGGAAAAAACACGCTGTCCTGTTTTTCTTACTTTAAACCAATCACAGTCATCTTGGGTGGCACAAAGGATGCCGTGACGGAGCTCTTGCAAAATAGTGCTGGCTGGGGGGGTGGTTGTTTCCCATAGCAAAGTGGGATTTTGAAAATGGTAACACACTGATAACAGAAGGAAGGTATAACGTGGCAGGCTTATAGCCACAATCTACATCCAGTGAGTCACTACCGGTGGTTTCTTCCTGACCTCAACAGAAAGAAAAGGCTGTTATCTGCGTGTTTGGGATCCTTAATGATTCTCTTGGCCTAATTTTTTTGCAGTGCCTGGAGTAAACATCCTTTAGGCAGGGTAGAGCGGTGCCCATTATATGTTCAGATGAATGAACCACTCTTTGCGGGGCCTTGCAGGCCTGATCGCTGCTGTTTCCGTACCAAGCTCTGATTTTCCTCATCAGGATTCTCTCAATGGTGCAAGAGTACATATTACTTAAGTTATGACGGGATATCCATAATTTCCTCAAGCGTCCAAGATTGAACAGTCTCAGCTGTGCATTTTTTCACCATTTTTTCATCAGTAAGCAGCGCCCAGGTCAGGCCCTCAATGATGTGGACACCAAGGTACTTCAAGCACCCTCTCCACCAAGGACCCAGTGATATAAGCAGGGTGTAATTCCTTCCCTGCTTCTTCCCAAAGTACACCATCATCTCCGTAGTTTTGCTGGCATTCAGGAGTAGGTTATTGTCCTGACACCGGTGGGTCAGGTTCTCTACTTTCCTCAGGTAGGCCTTTTCTTTGTTATCTGTGATCAGGCCTACGAAGGCTGTGTCGTCAGCAAACTTGATGACGGTTTTGGAGTACAATGAAATGTTAATCCGAGCATTGTGTTACAACTGAGGGAAGGATATTTCCCAAACAATATGCCCTTGTTGCTGGACAAGGGTTGGTGATGATGGGCTGGCATAAATCCATGGGTTACATTTTGGAAGTCTGGATTGCAAGGCTAGTGTGCAAATTTAAGTATACAATATGTTATGTAAAATCACTGTAGGATAGAGCTTGATGCAACAAGTATTATACATTTAGATTAAAGTGCAAGTTCAGCAAAAAACAAGGAACTCACCGACAAAAACATCAGTAGAAGAGGAGGTCTTTCATCAAAACAAGTGACGGTTAAAATGCTCAATTGTCATTCCTTTCCTCGACTAATTACAGAAAGCAAGCCTGTGTTTATGTGAAAAAACAGGCTTCATTTTGCCCAGACAATTACCAAATGATTTGCCCATATTTGGTGAAGGGGATGCCAGTTTGTAAACACTCTGCATTCGTCTGTCAGATCGGATCAGTGTCCACCCTTTCCTGCAATAAGCCTCCATCAAAATATTATGCAGCAATTAAAGTCACAGCTCCCATCTGAATAAGCCTGAAGCAAGTCATTATGTATCCCTCCCATACAGAAACTTAGTTTATTTATTTTATTTTTTCACAGCCATTGTTTAATATCACTTTGAAGGTCTGCTAGGGTCAACATTTATTTCCATGAAATTCCTGCTGTATGTGTGCAGAGTGCATTGCACTACCAGATGGTGAATGACAATATCAGGAAAAGTGTACCACTTTCCCTGTGATTCTCTTGAGTACCAAAAAGAATCCATCAACAGTTTAAATGGCTAAAATGCAACATTAAAAGAGCAATCAAACCACGTGGCCTCCGTCTGAATAGAAACAGGCTTCCTTTCCTTTGCTTTATGCTCAGTGCCAGAGGACTGCGTCTGCCAACTAGGAGAAAAGATATGTCATTTTTCATACCAGGAGTCTACTCCCATGTAAACAACATGGTGTTTCTAAATCGTCAGTAGCTCCCCTATCCGTGGAATCACTGACTCACACCCCAGGAGGATTTCTTGAGAACAGTATAGCAAGTTGCTGGTGTTTCCGATGTGTGTAACAGGTGTTGATGAAAGTTTAAAAGGGAAGTTAACTCATCACCATTTAACAGTAAAGGGGCAAAAATGTTGAAAGTCATGATTTATATTTATAGTTTATCTGAGATCACTTTAATTGATGATTAATTGATTGATTAATTGATGTTTTGTACTTCAAATCGTGGCCCTGAAGGGTGACCGAAATTCTCCTTTGACAAGGCTCAATAATCCATGTGATTCACATTCAAAGCACATCTAAAACAAATATTAAAATTCTTGTAAATGTTTTTCTGGGCCAGAGGGACTTTGCAGCATCTGCCTTATGGCAGTAATTGGAAGGAGTGGTGACGGGGGTGAGCAGGTTCCTCAGCGATCAGGGTGGCTTTCCTGATCACTGAGCAGTTACACAGTTCACATAGAGGAGTTTGAGGTGAGCCTATTATTTTGCTTTATTTAGTGCAGATTTTTTGCAATAGCGTTGTATGAGTTACTTATCCATAATCAGTGTATCATGTACAGTAGATGACGGCCAGCACGCACACAGTTTGGTGCTATGCAATTCCAGGCTCTAGAACTCCCTATATCCACACATTTCAGTTGAACACTTACGCCCTGCTAACTGCCCAACTGGCTGCATTCCATCCCGTTTGTTTAAAGAGGTTTTCAGTTCAGTTGAGTCTTTTATTTTAAAACTTATAAATATGTGTCTCAGTTCTGGATGTGTTTGATCCTCCTTTAAACATGCCATGGTGCAGCCTCTTTTGAAAAAGAAACATTTGGATCCCTCTGTATTGGCTAATTTCAGGCCAATTTCCTAACTTCCTTTTATTTCCAAGGTTTTAGAGAAAGTCGTTTTTAAACCAACTCCAAGAATTTTTAAAAGGGGTCAAGGTTTGTGAACAGTTTCAGTCTGGTTTTAAGCCTCTTCACAGCATGGAAACTGCTCTTTTAAAAAAATTTTATGATTTTTTGTTAAACCTAGATTCTGGTAACTGTGCCATTTTAATTCTTCTTGACCTGACAACGCGTTTGACACAGTGGATCACACAATTCTCCTGTCGCGCCTATAGCATTATGTAGGTATAAAAGGCACTGTTTTAAGTTGGTTTAAATCGTACCTCTCGGACAGATCCTTTTCTGTTATTATGGGGCAGTTTTCCTCCTCAGTGGCCCCTCTGACCTGCGGGGTCTCCCAGGGGTCAGTTCTGGGCCCCCTATTGTTCTCCCTTTATATGCTACCCCTGGGGTCGATATTTAGGAAGCATGGTATTCCCTTTCACATGCTTTGCTGATGACGTGCAGGTGCAGGTGTATTTGCCGTTAAAGATTCCTTCCAAAGATTCCCTTCAGGCCGTGCTAAACTGCGTAAGTGACATTAAAACATGGATGGACTTAAACTTCCTAAAATTAAATAAAAACAAAACAGAGGTTGTCCTGTTCGGTCGCCCTGATCTGGTTCAGGTCCTTGCCAGCTCCCTGGGCCCACTAGCACCTTACATGGGATCCCACGCTAGGATTCTTGGTGTGATTATTGATGGTGCTTTTAAGCTAGACAAACAGGTCAGCTCAGTGGTCAAGTCTAGCTTTTTTCAGCTGAGGCTTCTAGCCAAAGTTAAACCCTATCTAAGCCAGAAAGACCTAGAAAAAGTCATCTATGCTTTTATTACCTCTCACTTAGATTATTGCAACTCCCTGTACGTCGGCATTAAGCAACCGCCTGCAGCTTGTTCAAAATGCAGCAGCTCGTCTCGTAACTGGGGCAAAGAAATACGAACATATAACTCCGGTGCTCTCTTCACTTCACTGGCTTCCGGTTAGGTACAGGATTGATTTTAAGATTCTTTTATTTGTTTTTAAGTCTCTGAACGGGCTGGCTCCGGAATACCTTTCTGACCTTATTAAGTTGCATCAGCCCTCCAGAGCCCTCAAATCGGCGAATCAGATGGTCTTGGATGTTCCTCAATCACTCTTAAAAACTAGAGGAGATCGAGCCTTTGTAGTCGCGGCTCCCACTCTGTGGAACGCATTACAATTGACTGTGCGTACTGCGAATAGCCTCTCAAATTTTAAATCACTGTTTAAGACTCACTTGTTCACCTTGGCCTTTGGTTGAGTACAGTCACTTCTATTGGGTCTTTCACCTTTGTTGTTGTTTTTGCTTATTTTAACTGTAAAGCACATTGGTTGGCTGTTTGCTGTTTTAAAGGTGCTATATAAATAAAGCTGACATTGACATTGACATTTGACAATCCAACAGCATAACGTCCTTTAAATCCAATCTCAAAGCCAACCTGTTCAAACTGGCCTGTGCACTTTACTGTAGATTGACATTCCATGTCCAGACACAACGTACAAGGTACCCTGGGTGCGTTGGTTGTTAACGATCTTGGACTCCGTGTCAAGTTCTGCCTGTTACTTGCATTGTCTTCTTTCAAAATACACTCCTGTTTTCACAGGAAATTTACCTACAGTTTACATACAGTCTCTTTCAAACTAACAACAATCAAATTGCTGTTTTTTCCTCCAACAACAAACGCACAAAACATAGGTTTTGGAAAAAAGAACAGGGTTTGGCTTTATGATCATGTTTGTTGGACCCATCCACCACCCCTCCCACCCACCCCTTTCGGACTTTTGGCGCCTTAACTTTTGCTCTTGTCTCAATGCATTATCCCCTGACGCCGCTGAGTGCTGTAAAATTATAACCGTGACTGGCCACATATCACACCGACGTTAAACGACAGCTTTTTCGTCAATGTCTGACTCCGCGAGTCAACGCCCATGTGCCAGATTTCAATGACTGAGACTGGGTTGGGATATAACTAATCTCTCAAGACAGATTTTGCAATTTACATTATAGAATCTGTCGGCAGCCCTGCGTGAAAGACGACTACAGAGGGGGGAGGGCGGGCTTTGAGTCTGAACGATGGCTGAGACGTGCAAGTGTCCCCAGGAAATGTGTACCTACAGAAACAGCAAGCTCCGCGTCCATAGAGACAACTCCACACAAAACGCCGTCTCATCAACGTGGAAAAAAAATTTTTTTCCAGTGGATGTCTGAGTTACAACATGATTGAGCTAACTGGAGTAGTTTCATGTCGTAATCCGACAACGGGAGGCTTTAAACAGATGACGTCCTGATGTTAGCTTTGCTAACTGTCACTGTTAGCAGCAGCCACTGATGCTTTCTAGACATCGTGATTTCCCATAACTGAATAAATACCACACATAGCAACACAAAGCTGTTTTGTTAGCTCAATCATGATGTAACCAAGATATCCGCTGGAAAAAATATTTTATTCACGGACCGTTTATTGAGTTATTACCTTATTTTTATACAGTCTATGGTTATTACAGACACCGCTAACGGCTAATGTTAACAGCTAATGGTTAGCCCAGCTAATCTACGATAACCATGTTAACATACACACGGAAGTAGTAACGTTTGTTCAATCATTGTGTTTATAGACTTAATAAACATCAGATTAGTCTACATGGTGATATATAGCTAAACTCTGCTGGTTTTCTGCCCGAAGTATTTGTAAACAACACAGCGATTCCCTGGGGGCACTGCCGGAAGTGAAGGGCGTGAGGCCCCTGCACTTCCATTTGTCGAAAAACTCCGGGCTGTGCCTCCAGAGGTAAAGGAAGAAAATTTATTTATTTATTTTTTTTACCGATGGATTTCCAGACTGGGATATAACTGCTTCATTTCCTATCAGAAAGGGCTGTTTAAAGGCAACGTAAAGCAGTGAAAATATTCTGAATGTAGCATACACTTCAGCTGATAGTGATTATTTTAGGTGGACCTTTTTTGGCGGCTCAAATATGTTTTGCTGCTGACCCCGACCACAGCAGTACATTGCTCAGCTTTTGTGGCAGGACTCCTGGCCTCTCCAAACTGGGGATGTGCTGACTGCCATCAACTGTAGGTAATACAATCATTATGGATAAATACCTCATACAAGCCCACTTAAAAACAATCCGAACTATTCCTTTAATTTATATATTTCTCTTGTGACACTTTGTTGCTTCTTGGCATGGCCCTTCTGTGTGGAGTTTGCACAGTCTCCCCATGTCAGTGTGGGTTTTCTGCATGTTTTAGCTTCCTCCCACAGTCCAAAACATGGAGGTTAGATTAACTAATGACCCCTAGGTGTGAATGTGAGTGTGAATGGTTGTGTGTCTTGTCAGCCCTGTGATAGTCTGTCAACCTGTCCAGGGTGTACCCTACTTCTTGCCCAGTGTGAGCTGGGATTGGTATCTGCGACCCTGGACAGGATAAAAGGTTAAATTATTGGATGGACTGGGAAGAATCTTTTATATTGCCACTGGCCTAACTCTGTATTAGTATTTTTAGTTTTAATCCCTGGCATTGAACCTGCTGGCTTTTCACAATTGCTTCCAGTAAAAACGCTGAGGTCGATTCCTGTCTTCAAACTTCACTAGAATGCTTCAGTGCATCTGTACCTGTACCTCTCTGATTCATGTAATTTTAGTCATTAAAACAACCTCATTTCACCACAAAAATAATTTGGTTATATAATGTCTTATGTTGAAATGGTTCGTGTAACTGATCTGCTGATGTTGCATGTCATTCTACAGGCACTTGTAAAGTGTAAAATTCTAAGAGACAGGGCCAGTTGATAACCAGCCTTGTGGGAACACTCTTCTTCATGAAGCTGAATAAATCAAACTGACTATTTTGGACTTTGTAATATAGGCACAAGGATGTCATCTCAAACCACTGCAAACATATGTTTGTTCCGATGTGATGTACGAACAATACTTTGAATCATCTTGACAGATGTGGCTGTGAATCATCTTGAATCATCATGTCGTGGGCATTATGTGTTTTGTAATTTGCAACTAAAATTAAATTAGACCCCTACACTTCCCTTATAGCTGCCCAAAAAGCTGTTTCCTATTTTGCTCAGAACAGAAATGTTGTCATTTAAAAAGGGGAAGAGGCCACAGATTGTGTGTGAATGTATAAATGAATCTGTAATATCAAGTATGACACTTTTTATGACGTGGGTCAAAAAAGGGGAGGGGTCACTGTGTGTGAGTGTGTCAGCTCAGATTAAGGATTAGGTGGTTGGCATGACTGACGCTCGATCAGCGTATACACCCACTCCCTATAGTGGAGTCAGAGTCTGTATGCCTGAGATGAAGACATTTTGGAAAGAATCCAATGTGACGCACACACAGCAAGGACCACAGATACTAATTATAGGTGTCACAACCCACTTCTTACAACAAATCTGATGATGAAACATGCCAGTAAAATGTTGGACATTATAGAAAGATAAAAACATCGATGATCCTTAACCAGTCAACAGGGAACATGTTAGTAGTATGATCTAAAAGTGATTAAGTCTTATCAAATTCTTATCTACAGCTGTAAATACACTGAATCCATATTACAGTTGGGTACAGTTGGGACAAAGACAAACTGTTGGGTTACAATTACTGGATTGCCATGAAATTCTGTACAGACATTTATCAGTCACCAATGGATGACTGACCCTTTGTAACTCTAGTGAGTCCTTGATGGTCCATCTAGCAGCTTTATGTGGTCAAAAATGTTATTTGTTTAATATTTTGGATTGTGGCTAAATATTGGCAAAACTACTGACACTCCCTGTGCTGCGTGTTAAGCGCTCATTAGCAAATGTTAGCATGCTAACACCCCAAACTAAGATAGCGATCATGGTAAACATTGCTCCTGCTTAGCATCAGCACGTTAGCATAGTCATGATGAGCGTGTTAGCATGCCGATGTTAGCATTTAGCTCACTAAGCCACTCAGTCTAGCATGTAGACTCTACCCTAGTTGGAGTCATCCCTATGTTCCCAAGGGCCCAATCTAGCCTCATGTTGAGTTTTGAGCATGTGTCTCTTGGTATAAACTAGGGTTGTCAAACTCATTTTAGTTCATGGGCCACAAACAGCCAATTTGATGTCAGATGGGCACACCCCCATTTATATGACAGTTCTTGTGCCCTGTACTAAAATTATAGCAGTATAGTAGTGAAGTGTGCTGCTCGCGTCACTTGCAATGCTTGCTCATGTTGCTTGCATCGACTATGAAACGGGTCCATGTTATTGGTTCAACAGCCCATTGGTTCGACATCCCATTAGTCCGACTGTCCGCGTTGCTGAATGGCTCGCGGTGGGCATATGGTGCGCCGCGACCGGCTTGAGGTGGAGCAGGCTCACGGCTTATGTGTTTGCCACTTTCTTTTTCATTTTAACTCACACCATGATCTTTTCCTGACCCTAACCAAGTGGTTTTTGTGCCTAAACCTAACCAGACCTTAACCACAGGGGATCATGATGATTTCGGAATGGACTTAGGAACAATGAGTTTGATATGTTCGGAACAATGGGCTGTCGAACCAATGGGCAGTTCCCCTATGAAACGGCCTTTAGTCTAGTCATCTAGTGCAGTGGTTCCCAACTGGTGGGTCGCAGTCCAAAAGTGGTTCTTGGCTCCATTCTGAATGGACCGCAAGTGACTTGCAAACGTATCAAGTTTGGAAAAAACACACTTAAGTTTTTTTAGTGAATTTCCAGCAAAGAGCTTGTATTTTGAAGTGCCATTTCCTGCTGTATAGTGAATGACGGACAGCTACTTGACAGAGACAGCAAACTAGCTTGATGACATGGCTAAACACAAGTATGACGCTGAATAAATTTAACTATGTGGACCTGGAACTAATGACTAAGGCGAAATCTGGACCCCAAATCTGGACCAGTTGGGAACCACTGATCTAGTGGGCAGGATTAGACCGTTTGGCGGGTTGGTTCTGGGCCATGGGCTGTGTGTTTGACACCCGTGGTATAAACCATCACTGTGAGAGAGATTTACATTTTAAATGCAGTCTGAATGGTTGAAATCAATTCAGCCATTGTGTAGATATCGATGTCCGTGAATACTGCCTTACCACAAATTTGAAGGTGTAGGTTTCAGAGCTATAACATCAGCAGACTATGAGCTGTATGTGGGTCATTTCTACATACATCTGACTCTGGGCAAAAACACCGCTGAGAACATAAAACACTTTGAGTGGTCTCCTAATGCAGTGGTTCCCAACTGGTGGGTCGCAGTCCAAAGGTGGGTGCTGGTTCCTTTCTGAATGGTTCACAAGTGACTTGAAAATGTGTCTACTATGTAAAAGTCATTCTTTATTTTATAAGTATGGCAGATTTCCGGCACAGAGCTGCATTGCTTAAGTGCTGTCTCCTGCTGTAGAGTGAGTGACTAACAGACAGCTGCTTAACAGACAGCAAACTAGTTTGACGACATGGCCAAACACAAGCATGACGCTGAATGTATTAAACTGTGTGGACCCTGAACTAACGGTGAAGGAGAAATCTGGACCTCACTTGAGAGCCACTGTTCTCATGTGTTATACGACAATATTGACCTTGGGAACATGGGACCCCTGGGAGCAGAGGAATTATGCTGGACTCCCCAAATGGGTAGAGGAAGATGTTATGCAATGCAAAGAGCTAAGATGACATAATCAAATTTTAACACTTACATTTTTATGAAAATGAAAATTGACTCTTTATCGCTGAAGGAAAATGAGAATTTTATTACACAGCCAAAACATTCCCTGAATTGACCCCCCAAACAAAGAAAGAGGCAGTTATTCCAGTCTTTATCAAAAATCAGCAGGCTGAGATAGTTTCCGCTAACAAGCAAATGTCTGGGTGTTTATGTGGATATGAAATATGGAATGGCCAGAAAGTGTAAATGTGGTAGTTAAAAAGGCACAGCAGGTTGTTTTTCTCAGGAAACTTTAGTCCTTTGAGATCAGTTGTAAACTCTTAACTGTTTTCTATTAAAGCTTTGTGGCCAGTGCCTTGTTTTATGCTGTGGTACTACAGTATGTCGGGGTAACAGCATTGCTTTCGATAAAACGGGAGCAGGATTGTGAAGCTGCAGATGCAACGCAAAATATTTTAGGCTACGCAGTTTCTTTTTTTTAATGCGCTGAGCTGTGAAACGTTTTGACATCTTTGTGTATATCTTTCATCGTGTGTGATTCTCTGTCATCTGTGTGATTTGTTGTTTACGCACAAGTGACCGAACCAGTTTCCCCTCTTAAATGATCTATCATCTTCTATCACACCTATCAGCCTTAACAGGAAGTAAAGATCCCAAAGAAAACACAAACTCAAAGCTAACCTTTTTGGAACTGGAGCATGACTTTATACACATCAATTCACAACTTTCAGTTTAGGGCGGTGTGCTTGAGTGAACCAGTAAAACAGCTGTGATACAGCAGGCCAAGAGATATAGATTGACTGCAATGCATTACATATCAGCAACTGATCCCTTTGGAAGAGGTCGGTGCATACAGTGAAATACAAACGGTTTCATTTTGTGTGACACAGTGCATCACCTCCTGTCTGGTTTACCATAAATGTAGGGTGTCATAGTTCACGATATAAATGCCTTTCCCCCTTACAGTGGAAAAGGATGGAAGTTACGTCCTTTCACTGTGTGACTTCTCTGGACTTCTGTGACCAGCGGTCCAACATGGCTTCCTGAAAGTGTTGCCTAATGCACTCTGTCATTGCACAAAAGGAGGAAGCAGACATTGGGCAGGAGTTGCAGTGTAATCTCGGTTCTGGGAATAGCAGCAAGCCTTGGAGCTAATTGCACCAAAATATTTATTCAGTAGAGTTGCTAAGTAGAGAGAAAGAAACGAAAGTAGGTTAAAGACACGTGCCTTCCTATAATGTTTAAATGTCCAAAGGATGTGACTAAAGGATGTGACTAAAGAACACAGATTCTCAAAGGGGACAGCAGCCAGCACCTTATGATAACAACATTACGAGTATGTCAACAAGTTCCCCAGACCCTGTGAGTAAAGCCCATACACAGTTCCACAACCTGCAAAGTGCTGATAAAGACATATCTTATCAAACAAACACTTATTAATGACCACATGGCCGAGGCTGCTGGGAGTTTGCTTTCAGTACAGCAGATTGAAAAAACTCAACACAGCAGTTATTACATCAAATAGAGACAAAAATCAGCACTTGAAAATTATGTGAGGTGAATGCCATCTAGTGGCTGCTCTGAGCAAGACAACGTCAAAGAGCAGGTGTCACTGAGGACACGCTGAGACACCTGTTACACTTCCTGTTCCTGACTTCACCGGCACTGTCGCAGCAGTTTATAGTTGTGATCTCAGTCTTTTCTTCACATCTACAATATTTATTGCACAAATCACACATGCATGTAGTATATATGGCACATTTACAATACTTATACTGTAATATTAAACTGTTTTACAGACATAAAAGTCAAGTTATCAGTGTGTAGGCAAGTGACTCAAACAAGAAGAGTTAGAAAGGCTTTAACTTAACTGAAACTGGCATTCTTACTTAGTTCTTTAAATACTGTAGGTGTAAGGTACATATAAGACTCAATGGTCAGTTGGCTTCTGGGAGGACTGACTGCTAGTAAGGCTTTCCAAAACTGGATTTTATCATCTTATGAACACTGCCAGAGTGCGACTGTTTCTCTCCCATGCCGACACAGAGACAATGACGCATGCTTTTATCACCTGCAGAATTGATCACTGTGAAGCTCTACTGTCTGATCTTCCTCAGAAAAACATTGCTCAGTTACAGTTATGACAAAACTCAGCTGCACATGTGCTGGCGAGGACCAGAGAGAGAGCACACATTACACCAATTTTAAAGTCTCCAGCTTCCTGTGTGCTTCAGAATTGATTTTTAGATCCTTATATTGGCTTATAAAGCTCTTAATGGTCTTACCTATTTATCAGATTTGCTTTTATTGTATGAATCCTCTGGAACCCTCATGTCCTTTGGTGGTGGCCTTTTAATCGCCCCAAAGTTAGAGCAAAAACCCACAGTGAGGCATCATCTCAAAACTACTGTCTATGTCTGTGGAGCAGATTGTTTTTGTCTGAAAAGTACTGTATAAATAAAGTTTGATTGATTGATTGAATAACATTATTGATGTCTGCAATCCATTCTGTGTTTCAGTGGCAAAGCTCAGGTACTGTGTAACTCATAAATATGCTTGTCCTGCAAAATCACACTGTCTGCTGTGAGGACGGTCTGTAAGAGTGCATCTAGTTTGTACACATACAACAAGGCAAGTGGAGTTAGTGTGGTTTTGAGATCCTGTAAGTGGTTTTGTTTAATATTTACTGTGTAGAATAAGTTGTTAATCTAGCCAGAGAATACTAGTCATTGTCTGAAGTTGGCCGTGTCACTTTGTCTCTGATTTGTCCATGTGTCACTGACATTTTCTACCTTTTACTTTGACATTTACTTTGTCTATTTTTAAGGCTTGTTGGTGGAGATTTCTTTCACTCAGTGCAGGCGTTCCTAAACTGTGTTCTGAAACAACAAAACAGACAAAAAAACTCACCACAGAGAAGGCAGTCTTCTTAGTGCCTTTTAAGGCAGAAGAAACACGATGAGAGGTGCATGGAAAGCATCTAAAATCATGCTTAATTTTGACAAAGAGAGAGGTTAATGCAACATGTAAAATCAAAGATGGTGCAGGTTTTCTTCTCCCCCCACCTGGAGTGCAGCTCCGCAGCAGTATAGCGCCGAGGCCTGCTCCTAGTGGAGGGAAGACGCATTAAAGAGACTGTTGCTGCAATGGAGCTGGACTCCTTTGGGTCCCCTGAGGTCATGGAAGCAACACTCAGAATGTTAAGACTCTCTTTAGCAGAAGCGATAAATGCTGCAGTCCTCATGATGCACTGGTGCCATTTAAATTAAGCACATGAAGCTGCTGAGCAAGAATCCAGAACATGTCTATTGTTAAGTTATTCAGGAGCTTTACCAGGCATCCCAACAGGCCTTTTTCACAGCAGACATTTTGACTTGTCATAGCAGGAAGAGCACAGGTGCTACTATTAACATTAACAGTTCTCTATTTAAGTGCCTCAGTAGGTTGTGACAACACCAGGACCCTGAAACTGAAGCATGTGAACAGAATTAAGCCATCAGAGTTGAATTAATTACACCTGCTTTTACTACTGTGACCACATCAAAATGGTTTCAGTGAAAAGGCCGTTCACTAGCACACTTGTATCAATAAGCTAAATGACTGAAAGCAAACTGTCTCTAAGATGTCTGAAATGTCAGTCGTGCACCTTTATCAGGATTAAAATTATACACTGTAATTAAGAGTCAGCGCCTAATCTTAAAAATAAACAATATGTTTTATAGTTTTTCTCATATCCAATCTTTTTAGGTTTTTATTTGGCCTTTTGCTTTTAACTGCAACTGTATATCAGTGGATCAGTATCCTCAGATAATTTCAGTAGTGGTGTGTCCCTTTGCGCAAGATAAAACAAAGCACCTGAGGATTGCCTTGGCATGCATACAAGGGTGACTCCCTGCAAAGATGGGCCTTGGTGCTGCTCCAAACCAGTCCGATGTCATTCCTGCATCAGGCACAGCACGGAGCGCCTCAGGCCCAACGGCCTGTTTAATTTTTACACCTCACGATGGGAATGTTTGCTTTTGTCCACATGCCAGCACTCAGGAGCCGTCACCTCCTGCAGCTCAGTTTTAACCTTTAAAGCATGACAGACACTCCTTAAGGGCCGTGAGAGCGTCATTTTTCAATTGATTACATTTGTATGAGAAGATTTGAGCCAGGTTAAATTTAAAAAGTGGAAACATGAGAGCAGACATTAAGCATATGACCACAATTGTCATACGTGAACTGGTCCTTGCCTGATTTTAAAGCTCTCGTAAGTACAAGGGTGGATGAGTCGGTTGGGTCTTGTCATTGTGCGCAGGTGTTCAAATATTTCTACCTGTTACTGTAAATCTTTTCTATTTTTATCCTGTGGTTGTTTGGCTGTATCTTTCTGTGTGCTGCTGTCTTGGCCAGGTCTCCCTTGTAAAAGAGATTGTTGATCTTAACAGGACTTACCTAGTTAAATATGGGTTCAATAAAATAAAAATATCACCTCTGACAAGTGTTGTGGAGTAACTAGTTACATATTACTGAGAAAAATATGTAATTAAATTACAGCTACTACTAAAATCTGCTGGTTATTACAAAGGGGTTACCTCTGAATATATCATTTATGGTAAAAAGTTTATATGCAAAATTAAACATTTATTTTGTTGCAGTGCATCTTTTCACCATGCAGGAATAAATTATTTTGCCGTAGTGTATTTCTGCATTTTTCAGCTTTGTTGAAGAGTTTCAAACATTGAAAAGTAATCCGATGTATTAAGTTACATTACTTTGATGAAGTAATTTAAAGTAGTTGCATTACATATTACATTTTTAACAGCGTACTGAGTAATCTGTAACCTAACACTGCCTCTGACATTAGTCTGATATTATAGGGCATATTAAGTGTTGTGCATTTACTAAATGTATTCTGTACAGACTGGTGTTAGACTATGGGCTCTTTTCTGTGAATGCAAAGTGGATAGATGTATTAATATATGGAAACATGGTGTGTGGCTGAAGGTGTGGCACCACAGACAGCTCTGCTGATGCAGTCCTGTTTGTGAAGCATTTGCAGTGCACAAAGTGCTTGGATTAAAAAAGAAAAACTGGAAATGTAGTGTTTAAATAACTTAGTTCAATTCTCTTTTTCCCTTTAATTTACATTTTAATCTGTAGCTGGCTGTAATGATCACCTCCCAACGGAAAAAAAAAGGTCAGAGTTAGAGTTTGGCTGTGCTCTGTTGAGGGTTGGATCAGTTGAACGCCTGACAAAAAAGCTCTCTGACTACCTCCACCGGTTTTTCCTGAAGATGCGCCCCAGGCTTCATCAGGCTGAGAGAGAAAGAGACACACACACACACACACACACACACACACATACACACACATAGAGGGGGAGAGGCATGTGATGCATTGCATTAAAGTGACTGGCACTTTTTCCTTTACAGATCTCCTATCAAAGAGTGGAGGGAGCACATGTTTTATTTCCTCTCTGTGAGCTGGATAGACAGAAACCTGCAGACCTGCAGTATGTAGTGTGTAGGTAGTCCCCCTCCTCCTCCTCCTCCTCCTCCTTTCTCTGTCTCTGTAATAAGTGGGTGTGTCTTCGTGTCTCAACACGGCGTGCAGCAGTTGATAGACAGCAGCACTCACCCTCTTACCTGCCAGGTGAGACACAGGAGAAAAAAACACTCAGTCCTCAGAGATCATTTCACTCACTCGGTGAATACGGCAGCTCCTTCATCACTCTGGTGCCACTTGATTACCTGGAGGACAGGTGAGTTCAATTACCTGCTCATACTTATTGATACTCATTGTTCAGTTTAGCAGTTATGCAACAGTGTCACCTGCTCGTCACGGTGCGTGTGATCGTGCTCCTTTGTCAGTTTTCAGTGCAAACACCTGTCGCGGCTGTTGAATGATCGTGTGCTCCACGGTGATGAGTCAAATTAATGAACCCAGCGCATCAAACGAGTTTGAGCACATGAACATGAATCAATATTTGCTTGCAGATGTGAGCTGCAGGATCAGTGTGTGTGTGTGTGAGTGTTTGTGATGCAGCCAGTGTAAGAGGAGCACGATCAAACATGCAGGCCTCCTGTGACGCGCAGCTAAGCTTTATATTGCTGGTAATAACTCTTGTTTCTTTTTCACAGAGGGGGTTGTCTCGCAGTGTTTCTGTTGCCCATACAGCTGGAAACTTTGCCTGGGAATTTCTGTTTTCAAAAATTTCAGTCATTGTTTCTGGTCGTGTGTGTAACATGCATCCAAGGCCAAAGAGAGGAGCCACAGTGGAGGTTTGGATGGATAGTTTGACTGCAATCTTCACACTGAGGTACAGAATTGATCTCTGCTTTGGACAAATGTCTGATGTCTGTGAGGAGGAAGAGGGCCAAATAGATGCCAGCATAAAACTCTGCTGAGCTCAGCTGCCTGGAGAGCTAAATCTGCATCTTCACTGTAGAATGTATTGATCTGTTAAAGCTGCATAGCCACATGATGGTCCTCCTCTTTTAACACATCTCATCTGAAGAGCATTTTAACTTTCAAGGCCACCAGGAGCAAAACAGATCCTGTCTGCTTTCGACACTTTTTAATCTCCAAACAACAGCAGTGGCTGCTTTTCTGGTTATGGAGGTGTAGCTACCAGTAGTTTAGTTGTGACATATCCCACTGAGGGCATGGCAGTGGTGTTACCACATGCAGACGAGGCATCAGTATGTCAGGTATGTTGGTGAACCAGATCCACTCAGCCATTCTCAGATGATGGGTGTAACTCTGTACTTTCCTCGCAAGTGGCATGATTTATTAAAACTGTTGACAATAAAAGACTACCTGACACTACACACAAGGAAGTGATGGCACATTATTGAGTTTGAGATGAGTCAGGATCAAAGTGGAGTGTTGTGTATTAGCTTCTGCTCACAGTGAATGTATTTGTGTGTGTCTGTTCCTGCAGAAATAAATGAGAAATGCTTGTGAGGAAGTCAGCTTTCTTGTCTCAGCAGTCTTTTAGCTTGTGGTTAGTATTTGTGTGCGCAAACAGCTGGAGGTCTACACAGCTCAAACAGGTTTCTTCAAGCCTGGGTTCATTTGATAAAGCCAAGGTGCAGAGCGAATTTGTGTGAATACTGACCAGCACTACCTGCATTAACACTGCTAACAGGTGAGTGAGACATTATTTAACATTCAGATGACCCCTGGGCGTCAGGCAACACTGCTGCAATTTTAAATATGCTATTTTTGTAATGTAGATTTGCTGTGGGCCTGTAGTTCCAGCAGGTCAGTGGCTGGAGGGACGAGATGCAGCTTAAGATAACACGCACAAAATGCCTTTTCCATCTTTCCTGGAAAGCTTAAAACCTGTACTACAGGTAGACGGTGTGTATTCTCTGTGGTGAGGCAACATTCTGACAATAAAAACGCAAAGTGTGGTGTATAAATGACTCAAAGAAACCTTAAGGTATTCCTCAAGGGTTATATGAGGCCTCCGTTTAACAGGTTGAACTGCGACATGCTGAGCGGCCTCAGGTGTTTCAGGGGCCTCACTGTGACTGAATGAGTCGCACTCATGAACAGTGGAAATGCTGATACAGTTTATTACATTTTGAGATGCTATAGATAAAAGCAACTTGTTAATTCATTGTACTTAAAAAAAAGTTCTGTTACAGCAAGTGCCAACATGAGTTGATTCATGATCTGTAGATTGCATACAAGCCCTGGATTAAAGAACATAAAAAAAACATAGCACTCAATGTTTGATGTAGACAGCACTTGATCCCAAAGTAATGTCTGATGCACAACATCCACAAATACACAAAGAGGCATCCTGATCTCATCAATTTTGTACTTTTCCCCCCCTCATTTTTCAACATGTCCACACGGTGGTGCTCTCACCAAAGAATAAATAAGGAGTCCCACCTCTGTGGGTGTGGTAGCTCTGCTACAAGCACAACTACTTTAAGCTCTTCCCATTTTCAAATCCCTGAAAACAATTACAAACATATGGCACAAATCTCATTCTGTCAACAGTTAGCACATCATATATCTCCATAACATCTGTGTGTTTGTCCTTGGCAACGCAAACATCTCACACTTTCTCTGAACGGGGAGGGAGTCATTTTGGAAGGCGGTTTATAATTTCAACATTTATTACGACGTGTGAACTTGGAAGCAGCACTGAATGGTCAAAGAGTCACTTTGTGGCCACCAGAAAAATATCAGTAAACTTAAAAGCCTGGTTGTGTTCTTCATTTTCCTCATCACCCTTATTATTCCATATGAACAGAAAATAATGGATCCCGGAGTTGTAAAAATGCTAAAATAGGTCCCTTTGAGTAGTAGTAATATAAATTAGAACTGATCGTGTGACTGATCTCCCTCCATCCAGACGCCTTCTATTGTGGGAATGTTTGTCTTTTCTGCAGGCAGGAAGTGACGTCTGCCTTTGAGCTGGACACAAAGAAGAGGACTGGAAGTGACAGCGGGGAAACTTTTAGAGGAGACAATCTGAGGAAAGACCAACAAAATATTGTAAAAAAAAAATAAAATATAAAGGTTCCCTTTCTGAACAAATATAACAAGTGGGAGATAAAGAAAAGGAATGAAAAGAGAAGCGTGTTTTCCACAATGGGGAACAGAACTGGTAGCAAAATTAAGAAAACAAAAAAGATATTTACATTTAAATAAAACAGGAGCAAATATTCAATCGCATGACGTCTGTGCCGTAAGCACAAGCATGAGTTCAGGTTTGACACAGACAAGCAATGTACATGCATTTCATTTTGGTACTGGTTCTTTTACGGGCCAGTTTTGGTTTGTAAATGACGAGGCCGATGTGGAGTGGCAGAAAGGTGATATATTGTACAGCAGTATATGAGCTGACAAATTTTGTTCATTCACAAAGAGAGAGATTATTGGCTTCTTGTGGCTTTAGCCCTTTCTGACAACAAAGAGGGAGCCAGATAGTTTGATATAGAGCTGAAATGCAGGTACACAGTTGTACACTTTCAGTAAGCATGCACATAGAAACAGTGAGTCATACACAAGAGTATCATCCATCCACAGTTTGAAGGGTGACGGGGTTGAAAAGTGCCCCTCACAAGCAGAAGACGACAGCCTACGACAGCCAGTTAAATGTCCATGGATCATCACAAAGCTCCACCTCCTCTGCACTGGAACAAGGTGGTACAACAGGTCAAAGCCAAAACTACCAGCATCTTGATAAAGGCTTATGTTTTGTGTGTAGTTTGAACACAGCAACAGGAGCGTATCCCTCCGGGGTCGTATGCTGTGTGGCACATGGAGAGGGCCTGTTGAGTCTCGTTGCGCAATGTGATGAGAACAGAACTGCAGCATGGGTGTACAAAGCAGCTGCCATGTTGGTATCTAAGACACTGTAGCAGCCAGGCACGTCCCATGAAAGAGTCATGAGGGATTTTGAGATTGCATGGTTATATCCAGCAGAGGCCTTGAGCCCTTGTGACGGAATGGTCCACAGATGGGACGAACATCAGCACATGATGACGACAGAAGGTGAGGCGCCAGTTCCTCGGTTTCCAACAGCTAAAGGGTGGGGTGGGGGGGTGGTGTCAATGTCAGGAGGCTGCCATATTGGCTTGTTTGATGTTGAGTCAGTTAAAAGAAATAATAATAATAATAATATTCATTACAATTAACAAATTAAAAAAACGGAAAAGATGAGTGTGCTTCCAGCACTCACAGACCCACTTCCTTTACTAACTTTGGAGGGTATTAAAAAAACAATCCCATTGCCAACTCATTAGATTGTCCGAAGGCTTTTGGTCAACAGAGTGCGAATGGTTAAAAACAAAAAGATAAATAAGAAAAAAAAAGGGGGACAAAGGAGGATTGACAGCATGTCTGGACATGGTGGAGAGCCTGAGTCACCGCTTGTAATAGGCACCTGGAAAAGATGGAGGAGACAGAGAGATCTATCAGCAGCTTCATACATCACAACACAATTTAAGTTGGATCATAGTTGTTGTGTTGTGTTGTTTTTACACTTTCCAGACATCAGTTTGTCTTCTTTGAGATCTGGGATTTATTTCTGCTGTCTGCTTTCTTCACATAAGTCTTCTGCTCATGTGAAACAAGCACTGTTTATCTCTCTGTGAAATGCATCACTAATCAGGGCGCTCTGCTGGTCGAGAGGCGAAGACCATCTGCTGCTGCAACACCGCTGGTTCATTTCCTGTCATCTCTTAACTGTCATCTTACTAAGAAAGGCAACTGTTTACTGGCTGTTGTTTTATTTTTGATTTTGTTCAGTGTTCTTCCCCTTTGTGTTACACCCTGTGCTTACATATTTGCAAAAAAATCCGAAAGAGTAACGATGAAAAAGAAACAAATGTAGAGAAACAAACAGAGCGCTTTTTAAGTACTCTTGAATTCATAGTATACAAACAAATAAATAATAAACATATATACATATAAACAAATAAACATACATTTTTTGCACCCCTTGTTTTCATACATCAAAGGAATGAGTTTTTTTTACTTTAACACCAACTTCCCGATTAATGCCATTATCTAACAGCCACAACACACTCATTGAGCAAGTATTGTCCATTTTATTTTTTCAGGATTAATACATTATGGTTAGTGTGTGTGAGCAGAGGAAATCTATTGGCATATTTCTAGCTTTAGCAACTTTAGAATCAACACTTCCTTCCCAGAATATTTGCAGTTGGGACAGTCATGTTTTGTGCATGCACACAGCTAAGAGTACCATGAGAAAAGAATCACATTCAGCTATGAAAACTGTCCGAAAGAATAAAGATCTAATATGGTAAAAGAAAAATAGTGAGCAGTAACGTTAACAATATACAATTTGTGATTAAATTAATGAAGAAAATACACTTGCTCAAGTAGTGTAAGTGCAATTGTGAGGTACTTAAATTGCGTATTTCTATTTTTTGCTACTTTATACCTTTACTTAAGTAAGATTGTGAATAAAGGACTTTTAATTGTAACGAAGTATTTCTATATTAAAGTATGGCTACTTTTAAAGGAAAAGACCTGAATACTTCTTTGATCACTGATCCTTACTCTTTCTTTTGGCAGCTCCTGCTGTTCTTTTGTCTCCGTGTTCCATTCTCATCCATCCCCTGCTGTATGAGAAACTATGTCCGAGCAACTTTAAGTTCACTTTGATAACAGCGTAAAGCATAAAATGCGCAGTACTGTACATTTTACAAATCAAACAGCTCATTTCACTGTTGTAAACTGCAAGCCAGTTAGCCTGGCACGTGTCTTTGGCTTGCTGCTTCACTTTACTAACGTTACAGTTACCGGTCTTGGAGACCCAGAGGATCACTGTTGTTAACACTGACAACACTGGCTGTGCTGTTTGTGCTAGTCCCTTCAGGTTCCGCTGCTTTTTTCTGAGTGTAAATCTATGTTTTAGCCCATGGTTCATGTTGCATGCCTTCAAGATAACATCATTGAAACCTGTCTGTATATGTTACTGAGAGATGCGACAACGGCAGAGGCAGACATAGCTGTGCAGGGGACGGAAGTTGGTCTGTCTCATGCAGCATTCCGGCCAGTCCGCCCACAGGCCACATTCCACACCAGTGCAAACACTGACTGAACATCATTTGTTGTAAATGTGTGCAGAAATTTACCACATTTAAGTGCCAGATTTGGGGGAACAGATAAAATTATGCACAATTATCCAATACAATCACGGCGCTGGGGTCCATCCTTATTTAGTCTGATATGACTTTTTGCTGAAAATTAAGCAACACAGCCGCTCTGTCACGCGGACATCATACCTTTGTAAGCAGCCTCAGGCCTAGTGGGAGCGCGAGGCGGAACAGCGTGGTCCATGTAGCCATAGCCACCAGAGTTCACATTCTCATAGTTTGGTGCACGAGGCTGAGGAGGCCTGAGACACACAGAGGGAAGGACAGAGACACAGAGGAAACAACAGAGACAGGAAATTAATGAAATAATTGAGTTTCTTCTTCTTGACTGACTGGAAATATTTGGTCATGAGCAGTAATGAATCTTGTACCTAGCAGGCTTGTGGTTCCTCTGCCTCTGGTATTCATACTCGTCTCGTGTTCGGGGCCGCACTACTTCCTCTGAGTTTGGCTGGAAAGCAGCAAAAATTATGGTTGTGGTACCACAGTGGAAACGCACTTTCACAGAAAATAAAGTCAGAGGCTGCAAAAATATTCCACCCCAAAGCACACATTTTAAAATGGAGTATGGTTAGGGAAAATTACCCTGTAGTCTCCCTCTGCCCGCCTCCTTTCCATTGCCATCCTCTCCATGGCCAACCTCTCCCTGTCCCTCTCCCGTTCCTTGTCTTTCTCCCGCTCTCTGTCATGCTCCCGCTCTCGATTCCTCTTGTACTCCTTCTTCTCTTGTTCCATTATCAGTCGGGCGATTTCCTGCCGGAGCGAGACATCAGACACATCCACATCAACTAGTTCATGAACACGACCACAGAAAAACCTCCAAATCCTTTGTGACTCAGTGTGTAGGCGGCAGGTTGATTCCGTTTCCCGTCACATCATATTTGTACTATACATTCTATAAATATGAGATCTGCATGTAGAAAACACCTGTTTCACAGCCATACTTAAAAGAGCATTAAATAACTATAAGGTCACTTCCACAGTAGTAGAAGCGCTCTTCTTACATAACCTTGGGTCAGTCTGGTTTAGACATGGCTTTATATACTCAGGGTTATATGACAATAAAGTTAATTCAATTGGCTTGGCTCTGGAAATGAAAGGGTATAAAAAGAGGACACAGAACATAAGGAAAGTTTCCATACTTCATACCCACTCACCTCATCCTGTGCCACTTGGGCTGCACGCACATGCATCTTGCTGGCCTGAAACCAGAGAACAATCAAAAAGTCACATTCTCCCCGGAGTAGAACACAAGAACACACTGTCCCGACGTTATATAACATAGGAAACGACTGAGGTTGAGGCTTTAAAGTATGTTTTTTCAGGCCTCAAGTCATTTACAGCAAAGACTGTTAGGCGTATTTATCACATCGTGCCATTCCTGTGCGTCTTTCTCACAACATTTGCTCCAGATATTGAAGCTGCTGCAACAGTGTAGTTGCATGATTATTTATAGATATACTACGATGTGTAGACTCATACAGAAGTAATCCCTCTCAACTTATGACCCAATAGGAGTGTGTGGAGGTGTATTTATCTGCAGAGACTCTACCCTCTGCCTGTACTTTCTTATCTTCTGTGCATTTATGGGCGTGTCCCCCCACAGCACTCAGGTGAGGTCTGGACTTTATAAAAAGGACGTGACCAGGTGCCAGGCTTTACTTTCACTTTCACCGGTGGGCATGTTTACAAACAGCAACTGACAATCCTGCATAGTACACCTTTAAACATGCCAAATGAAAAGTAGACTTCACACATAATTTAAGTGACCTTACATGCTTTTTCTTTTATAATTTTTCTCATGCTATTAAAGGAATTCTATAGACGGCTGAAAAATTCCCCATGAGACCAACAGTGTACAGAACCGATACTGTACTAGTTACAATGAGCCTATTATTTCTGTGTCAGACTTATCATAAGCCTTCTGTCAGACTCTGATAACAAATTTATTATCAGCTCACTAACGTTTTATATCTGACCTGACTTCCCATTCAAGCATCATTCAGAAGCTGGGTAGCTCTTTGTAGCCTTCAGTAATATCAAGTTTAATTAGATCTTGGTTTACATGCACAAACTGCTCAGCAGAACACAGCAGCTTAACGTGGGAGCAACTGTTAAACGCATAAAATGTATGTACGATAAGATACCTGTCATTTTCTCTGGGGTCTCTGGGATTTGATTTTAATCTCACGCATAAAACTGTTTACCTTTTATATGCACATATAAACTAAATACTTTCCCAGTCCCTTCCTCACCTTGATTTCCTCCTCTTGCAGTTTCCTGGCCACCTCCATGTCCTTCAGCTCCTGCTCACGGATATCAAGCTTTGTCAGCCCCTTGGTGGCCTCGCTCACTCCGTACTCCGTTTCTGCTACCACTGCCCCACTCACTCGGTGCACGATACGACCTGCGGATGTCAGCAAATTTTATTAACAACAGATAAGGGCTGCCAACTAAGGGTTATTTTCATTAGCCAATAATCTGTTGATTTCTTTAGTCTTTATTTTCAAATTTTACAGACATCAGGAAATCATCCAGGGCTGTCTTTCAATTTCTTATTTTGCCTGATTTTTGGGGGGAATTTTCTCTTGATAAATGACAAAATAATTAGAATGATCAGAATAATTCTTTGACTGATCAAGTGATTCATCATTTCAGCACTAAAACAGATACATTCACAGTTGGATTAATGCCACAAGGCACCAAAAAGGGCTTAAGAGCGCTACTGGTGTTCGTCACTGTGTTTTGTTAAATGCAACCAGCTCACCAGCCCTGAAACCCTTTGTGAATGCCAAATTTTAGCTCATCAAAATCCAGGAAGCTATTCTACTCTAAAAATCACAGCACACATTTCAGTCTCAGCAGTGTAATCTTGTCTTGCTCAATCCAAAACCCAGCAGACAATACAAGAGTGAGCAAACCCCACAGCACAACAGCAACAAATCCAATTATTCCAAACCATCAAAATCTGAATCACATCACTCATCAGAAATTACTTTTGGAATAGTTGTCGCTCTCATGAGAAGAGAAGAAATTAGTGTGTTCATTAGTGATTGCGATGCTAGATCAACCCACCACCTGAGATTGCCCAAGCAAAAAAGCAATTGCAGCACACCACACAAACACCCCCGCAGAGCCCAGAGGGGGGCTCAGGCGGTACCTGTATCTTCGCTGGGGTGAGAATGACTGCGCTCCCTGCCAGGACCCTCACCCTGCTCTTCCAGCTCGTCAAACACCTCGTCAGGGCCGGAGTGGACGCGCTGCCGGCCCCCAGCCCTTCTCTCCCTCTCACCATCATCCCCTTCCTCCTCCCAAGAAGCCCTGCCCTCCCTCGGCCAGTCCCTGCTGTGCCCAGGCTCGTCGTCAAGTCCTCTCTCCATACTCCTGGTTCTCACTCGTTGTCTGTCTTTGTCTGTCTGTCTCTGCCTGTCTCTTTCTCGTTGTCTGTCCCCACTCAGTCCTCTCTCTCTGGATCTTTCTCTGTCTCTTCCTGCTGCTCTTGCCCCCCTGAGGTCCTGCTCCCTGTCTCTCCTCTGCTCCTTGCCAATATGCCTCTCCCATTCTGGGTCTCTGCCCCTGTCTCGGTTGTGTTGCCTGTCCCGTTTTTTGTCCCAAGCCTTGTCTCTATCTACTTGGCTTTGTGGTGGAGGTGGTCTGCCTGGTCTTTCCTTCCTCCTCACCACTCTCTCTGTGTCCTCCCAGCTTGGGCCCCTGGCTCTGCCAGTCTCTGTGGGCTCATAATGTGGGTACCTGTCCCCATGCTTGGCTCTAGAGGGCAGCAGGTGCTCTGGATACGGATCTGCATGTCTGCTTCGCCCCCCTTCTGCCACTAGGTAGTGCTCAGGGTATCTGGAGCGGCTGTGGGGTGCTGCTGGGTCCTGCCTTGGGTACCTGCTCCTTTTGGGCTCTGTTGAGCTATAATCTGGGGAGTAATCCCTATGTGAGCTCACTGGAGCATAGGCATCATGTCTGCCCGGGGACTTGTGATGAGCGGGTTTGTCCAAGTCAAGGGGTCTTCGTGCAGCTGAACAAGGCAGAGAAGAAGGAGCGAGGGTGGAATGAGGGCGGTGTGGAGAGAATGATGAAGATGATGGTTGATGCAAACATGGAAATGTGAAAAAAAACATAGATGGGATTGGAATGACGTAAGGTAAGATGGTTAGTAAGCACTGGGTTAGACAAGCACCTGTGAGGACAGTGATGGTCAAAAGACAAGTTGTAAAGAGTGTAGGAATGAGCTGCTCCCAAAATGTTTAGATGTGGTTACTACCCTGGAATTATTTTAATAAAGGCAACAAGTGTTTAAAGCCTAAAGATTAGGGATGCACCGAATATTCGGTAACCAAATATATTCTGCCGAATATTGCAATAAAACACACATTCGGTATTCGGTGGAATAAGTTAAAAGCAAGGCCGAATAATAGCGGCGTGTTTTGATAATGCAATCAAACAGCGTGCCATGACGGGCAGAATAAAATGTCGGCAGTGTGGCGATCCGTCCATCACGGCACTCGCATTTGCGACTAAAAATAGTTTTGAGCAAGCAAAATAGGCTTAAATCATTCAGCACGCTGAGCGAGCAGCCTACAGATTTCAACCAGCAGCAGAAACGAAAGGCGAATCCCACCGATTGTGGGTTGAACGGGGGTCACAGACACAGACAGTAATGTATTCCTGTCAAATACGGCAGCCATCGGCTTACCGGCGACGGAGAACTCGGTTCCAATAATATCCTCTTCTTGGTGTCATGACTGCCAAAAAGTACCTGAACAGCCGAGCCAGCCGAACACAGGTATGTGACGTTTCAGAGGAGAAACGAGCCGTTCACATTACTCTTTCTGGCAGTAACAGCCCACAAACCTCACTGCACTTCAGGGACTGTTCTTTACTTATGAAGGGACTGTCAGGGGAGGAGGGTGGCTGGTTGATTCTTATTTCATTTATTTATTTTATTTTGATCCCCCCTATGTTAATCACTCATTGATGCTGTTTTTGAAGTATGAATAAGTCCATAAGTAATTTATTCCATTGAAATATCATTGATGTGTTATAGAAAATCTTTTTATAAATGACAAAAGGCACATCTGCCTCATTTTCGCTGTGGTATCGTGATACTACTCAGAACCATGATATTTTCATTGGTATCGCACAGTGGGTCCCAATTTTGGTACCGTGACAACACTAATCTGGAGGGTGTTCATCTGCAAAAACTAATGAAAAACTAAACAATGATATTCGGTATTCGGTACTGGGTATTCGGCCAAGCATTCAATAATATTCGGCTTGGGCCACAAATTTTCATTTCGGTGCATCCCTACTAAATAAAGATGGTATATTAATGCAGGATAGTCCTAAAGAATGGAAAAGTTCCAAACACTTCAGAATTTTTGTGAATTAACACTATGTTCTTTAACAGCTTGTTGTTTGATGGACATAATTCAAAACTAATGTGTGGCATACAGTACAGGCCAAAAGTTTGGACACACCTTCTCATTCAATGCGTTTTCTTTATTTTCATGACTATTTACATTGTAGATTCTCACTGAAGGCATCAAAACTATGAATGAACACATGTGGAGTTATGTACTTAACAAAAAAGCTGAAATAACTGAAAACATGTTTTATATTCTAGTTTCTTCAAAATAGCCACCCTTTGCTCTGATTACTGCTTTGCACACTCTTGGCATTCTCTCCATGAGCTTCAAGAGGTAGTCACCTGAAATGGTTTCCACTTCACAGGTGTGCCTTATCAGGGTTAATTAGTGGAATTTCTTGCTTTATCAATGGGGTTGGGACCATCAGTTGTGTTGTACAGAAGTCAGGTTAATACACAGCCGACAGCCCTATTGGACAACTGTTAAAATTCATATTATGGCAAGAACCAATCAGCTAACTAAAGAAAAACGAGTGGCCATCATTACTTTAAGAAATGAAGGTCAGTCAGTCCGGAAAATTGCAAAAACTTTAAATGTGTCCCCAAGTGGAGTCACAAAAACCATCAAGTGCTACAACGAAACTGGCACACATGAGGACCGACCCAGGAAAGGAAGACCAAGAGTCACCTCTACTTCTGAGGATAAGTTCATCCGAGTCACCAGCCTCAGAAATCGCAAGTTAACAGCAGCTCAGATCAGAGACCAGATGAATGCCACACAGAGTTCTAGCAGCAGACCCATCTCTAGAACAACTGTTAAGAGGAGACTGCGCGAATCAGGCCTTCATGGTCAAATAGCTGCTAGGAAACCACTGCTAAGGAGAGGCAACAAGCAGAAGAGATTTGTTTGGGCCAAGAAACACAAGGAATGGACATTAGACCAGTGGAAATCTGTGCTTTGGTCTGATGAGTCCAAATTTGAGATCTTTGGTTCCAACCGCCGTGTCTTTGTGAGACGCAGAAAAGGTGAACGGATGGATTCCACATGCCTGGTTCCCACTGTGAAGCATGGAGGAGGAGGTGTGATGGTGTGGGGGTGTTTTGCTGGTGACGCTGTTGGGGATTTATTCCAAATTGAAGGCACACTGAACCAGCATGGCTACCACAGCATCCTGCAGCGACATGCCATCCCATCCGGTTTGCGTTTAGTTGGACGATCATTTATTTTTCAACAGGACAATGACCCCAAACACACCTCCAGGCTGTGTAAGGGCTATTTGACCAAGAAGGAGAGTGATGGAGTGCTGCGGCAGATGACCTGGCCTCCACAGTCACCGGACCTGAACCCAATCGAGATGGTTTGGGGTGAGCTGGACCGCTCAGTGAAGGCAAAGGGGCCAACAAGTGCTAAACACCTCTGGGAACTCCTTCAAGACTGCTGGAAAACCATTTCAGGTGACTACCTCTTGAAGCTCATGGAGAGAATGCCAAGAGTGTGCAAAGCAGTAATCAGAGCAAAGGGTGGCTATTTTGAAGAAACTAGAATATAAAACATGTTTTCAGTTATTTCAGCTTTTTTTGTTAAGTACATAACTCCACATGTGTTCATTCATAGTTTTGATGCCTTCAGTGAGAATCTACAATGTAAATAGTCATGAAAATAAAGAAAACGCATTGAATGAGAAGGTGTCCAAACTTTTGGCCTGTACTGTACATCATGCAATAAAAGCCAATACTGTGTTTTAACCAGAGCACGATTGACTTAAAAGGGGTAAAACAAGGGGCGTCGTTTCAGCAAAAGCTAAGGTATGGCAATATGACATGATGCCAGTCTCAAAAATATGAACTAACTTATAAAAAACTTCACTTTGGTCTTTGACCTGTCAGAAGTACATACTATGCTACTGAAAACTGTTTCAAAGGACATGAAGCTGTTTCTCACATTCATAATACCTCATGTCTGCATGTAATGCACGACTTAGTGAGAGCAGTGAAAACATAGGACCTATTTCGGCGCATATTTCAGCACCACGGACAGTGAGCGGACGTTTAATTATCATTAGTCATGTGTTTAACTTCACAGAAAATAAAGAAAATAAATTAATTACAAGCTCATTTCTAGAAGATAACCAAGGGGCCCGGTGTATGAAACACAGTAAAACATAGGCCAATTTGGTACAATACTGTATAGGCGAATTTATTGGAGTGTCTCTCCAGAGACCAAAAATACAAGCTTAAAATGCCGACATGAAGGAAAAAAAACCCACATACAATCAGACAGGCTTCAAGACATCATTTAGACAGGCTGTCTACAACAGCACAGCAAAATGCTTTTACAACACACAGATAACTCACATAAATCATAACTTGCAGAGGAGCGAAGTGGCCAACAATTTGATTCAATAACACTCGTATTCACTGATGAGCATATTATTGACCTATTTAAGTGCAATACAATGACTACAGAACCTCTCTCTTTTTTTTCCTCCCGATTCCAAGGTATGGCAGCTGCCATACCTTGCCATACCTAAATGACGCCTATGGGTGAAACTGTACTTGAGTTTGAGAACAACATGTTCATGTCTTACGAAAACCATCGTGCTGGGAGTTGGCCTGTGACTGACAAACGTTTGAATGAAAACAAATGAGTGGAAAAGCACCTTGAGGAAGCACACAGCAGAGGCCAGCACTCAGTCAGCTCAATGGAATTCAAGTAATCTAACTGGCTGTTTGACGTCTACTCGACGAGACTCTGTTCAACCTTTTGAAAAAGTAGGCAGGTACAAAGACAGCCTGACTCGTACCTTCTCTGGGCTAGCTTCAGCATTTGCTCTCTTCTGTCCTATCTCACTTTCAAATACACTTTTTCTCCTCCTCCCTATTTTTCCCCATTGGTGTATCTGTCAAGTGGAGACAGGTTCTCCCCCATGCTGGTTTGTCTGCAACTGTAATCCACTGGATTAAGACAAACACAGCTAGCAGCCCCTCATTTCCTGAGAGGAGCAGCCAATTACATGGCTGGATGAAAAGCAACATGATTTCTCAGAAGTGTGTGTGTGTGTGTGTGTGTGTGTGTGTGTGTGTGTGTGTGTGTGTGAGCCCATGTGCCTAAGGAGGATATAAAAACTAGTGGGACGGAGATTTAAAATGAAATACTCACAAGCACAAGATGGTGAAACTGCTCAGAGATCGAGCCTCAAGCTGAACACTTTGTGCAGAGTGACAAACCTGTAACCTGTATGAAATGTATCTGATCACTCACTGTGACGTCAGGCCTGATAGATGGAGGGTAAACAAAGGAGCTGAATCTCTGTTCTACTGTGTGTACATTCACACTGCCACAGTTGAATGCACACACACACACAAAGAGTAGGGACATTATAGGTGAGCAGTTATGCAACTTGCAAGGCAATACTGCAAACATAGTGAGCTTGGCAGTGGCACAAATATTCTAGTATAAATACAGCAGGGCAGAGTTGCACGGTCAGCAAGGACGAACTGAGGCTGTATCCTGACCACCTGCCATGTGTGACATCTTTAGATGGAGGTAAAGCACCTGGACAGCTGGTGATCTATACAGACACAACAGGACAGGTAGACTGACAGCTGGGGACATTTTCGCAGTTGTGTTTATGTCAACAAAGTGCAGACAGAGACACTGCACTCTCTAAACCACACCTCTACAGCAGTTAGTCTTTGTTTACCACTGTGCCTGTCCTTCTGTCCTGTTTTGCATCCCATGTTTAACTTCCACTCATATCCTGAAACGCTGAGAGATAGAAAAACCTTAAACTCCTCTTGCACTGGTGCTCCATGGTTGCAAAATGTGACTAAAGAGTGGTGGTTTGCAGCTCCGCAGATACAAAAACACACGCCTCACCTGCTCACACACTATCGGCCAGAAGAGAGTGGCCTGGAGGAGTGTAGGAGTGTGTGATGAATCACGTTTGGGTCTTTTTTTTCTTTTTGTGTTTGAGAGAAAGAGAGTCATAAAGAGCAAAGGAGAACTGAAACGCTGAAGCATGTCTTGTACCGGCGAGTTAAAAATGAGGTGATAATTTTTACTGTTTGCGATGCAGTTTTTTTTATACATGTCAAGTGAAACAAGCCACGATACATCAAGTATAATCGCTCACATCTATTTTATCTACTTTGACTAGAAACACAAACAAATGAAGTGCAGAATATCTATCTGTCTGTCTGTCTATGACATGAGTCAAATGTTGCATTATTTGACAAATTCAAAAGTTTTACCACTAATACAATTTCAGAATCCTTTATTTCATTTGAACAACCCTACTGTATGATTTGATCCAATTTGAAAGCCGAAATTTGATCAGATTACTTCTGAACAACTGGGCCCTAGGCACCGAAAAGCAAAGCAGAGAAAGTCGAGACTGATTGTTATTTTCCTCCTCTGCTAACCATCTTGGAATGATATGAGTATGGTGTGTATGCTGAACACAAACAAAATCCAAACACAACATGGCCAAGGGTTGAAGCAGCAAAACTGGGAGTCAATCTGCCAGATTAGAGTCAGCAGGCTGACAAAGCTGCGGAGAAAAAAGCCAAACTTTTATGAGTCAGAAGGGAACATTATAAGTGTGTGAAATATGCTTTCCTCTTATACTCAAAGTCACACCTACGGGTCAAGAACTAAAACTGCATTCAGACCAAGCCACACACTGTCAGACTGCTGCCGTTCTCATGCTGACAAGCTGATAGCACTTTACTATAAAAAGAACCATAATTGAACCTGCATTTGTCAACATGGAGATGACGCAGGATGTAGGATCAACCCCGATCTTAAGGTGAATTGCCTGCGCAGGTTACCTGACACAGGGTTACACTATTTACAAAGAAGTCAAAGAAGAGAGGGAGATTATAAATGAGCTGCTGTTTTTCTTTCAGCAGAAAATAAACAGACCTCCAGTGGGATGAATCACGCAGTCGGGTGACGTGTGCGTGAAAAGACTTGAAACAGATTCCAATATGTGACACTGGGACAAATATGTTATAGAAGCATAACAAATACAGATTTGCGGGTATGTGACATCTAAATGCTTTCCTCAATGCATTCATTACCCACTAACCAGATATTCATTTAATATCTGAGGTAAAATCTGCTATCAATGCACATTCTAGCTGGATCTTAAAACTGGAGCACTGTTAAACCCATTTACGCCGGTGTTTGCTCTTGAATGGGAGCGAAATGACAAATTATTTCTCTGTAGGAACATGTAAGCCTCCCTTCAAGGTTAATTATAAGCTTATAAATGCATTCCAAAATCATTGCCTCGAGTCAGCCACAATCTCCAGCACTGTGCAGCATCAAAAGCACACCCTCACACATCCTGAGCTGAAAAAATACCAATCCACGGGAGAGGAGCTATATCTTCTCGTGTCCTGACAGAGAGGAGACAGACAGACAGACAGACAGACACACACACACACACATAGAAACAGCCACACATCAACATGAGCCACTCGTGCTCTCCCTACCTCCGTGATCCTCAAAGTACTCCTCCTCAAAGTTTGCTTCCAGCTGCTTCTGTCTCCTCTTTTCCTCTTTCATCTCCTTCTCCTGCAGCTTACGAGCGATGGCCTACAAACAAACAAGGCCACAGTAAACATGTCGTCCCACGGGTGAATGAAAAAAGTCTCTGTTTGAGCCGATCTGTGACAAATATGTCACTTTGGTTTGAGTTGCAGTTTTTCTCTTTTGCCAGTCAGTGTAGCTTCACACAAATTACTGTGGCAAGATGCATCTGTCCCTGATGTGTGTGCCAAACTTGGGCCAATTAGTGCATTTTTTTCCCACAGAACCACAGAGCGATGAGACCCAGCATTTCCTCAATTTAGGGCAAGAAATAATCCGTGGCATCTCAGCTATTTTGAAAGATTCACTGTCAATTTTAAAAATGGTGGAGCCCACCCTTGAGGACTATACATGTAATACCTTACATGTCAAATTATTTATTTATGGACCCCTACTGAACCATATCCCTTTGTCTAATCTCATTGTGTGTATAATAATAAACTTAAATCTCTGCTCTTAAGTAGGGTATAAACATTGTGGAAAAAAATACAGGTCAGGTGACTGTAGCCGTCATTCCATTAACACAATGAAGAGGCACAAACAAGGTGATGATTCAAGTGGAATGACCCACCCAGTACAGAACATCGATACTAGAGGTCATTGAAGGCAGCATGTGACCACCATTGTGCTTGACTGGGCAGAAATGTCAGTATGGGTGCGTGTTTCTTACCGCATCCTTCTCTTCCTGTTGTCGCTGTTGTTCTGCCTGTCGGACCAGTTGATCCTGAATTTCCTGGGCGATCTCAATGTCTTGACGCTCACTGACGTTACCAAGGTTCATGTGTACATAGGGAGGGATTTTGGAGAATATTACAACATATATACAACTGGTAATAGCTTATGGATAACAATACAAGCTCTAACTTACAATGTTTAATTAGTAACGAATGTAATTGTATGAGGAAGAATGTGGAGGATTATCTTTGTTCCTGTGTTTCTCTCCAAGATATTTGTTTAGTACTTCAATGTCTCTCTTTCTGAGTACTTTCTGCTGATGCTTCAGCTGCCATCCTTCTGATCCTCAATACTATTATCTCACTTCTTTAGATACTACACATCATATTTACTCTTTTGCACCAAAATTAGTGTGTATGTGCAGATTTTTTAAAAGTGGGGAAACCCCTTAAAATAGATGATAGACTCATTTTCCATGGCCTGCAGTAACAAGTATGCCTTTCTTATATCTCTTATTTTTTATTTTTATTTTTTTTTACTGATGTGTCACCTTTGATGTCACAAACGCACCACACAACGGCGTTGTAACAGTAAAAAAGAAAAGTAAAAAGAGGCCAGAGAAAATGTTAGTTGCTTCCTTTTTGTATCTGTTCCTTTTTTGTATGTATTTCAAACTCAGCGCAGACGAAAGTGCTGCTTGGATGGAGACAGACGCAGTTTGTGGTGGCCTGTCATTGCATCGTGCCACAAAGGGGCACAAATTAGTGATCTACCCCGGTGTCATGTTTCCATCACGGCTGACAGGAGCTGGAGCCAATAAATACCCATGAATACTGCAGAGCAATTTGTCTCAGGAATGAATGGCAGTTGTAACCTTTCCCACTAAAGACAAAAGCCAGATGTTTGTGGGTATAAGTGGCTTTTTCATCCAGTTGGAAAGGAGCTATAGAGTACATTTAAGCCTAACGTGCCATGATGTTAAAGATAACTCTAGCCTCTAGCCTACAGCAAACTAAGACTTAATAACACTAAATACATGACATTTCCTAATTGTGAAAATATAAATTCACAATGTAGTATACATGAATGAACCCACAGTGAAGTAATATCTGCACAACAGTTGAGTTAATCATGTAACACCAGAGAGAGACAGAGCAGTGAACGCACTACATAAGACACTGAAGTTATTTAATATGTTTTGAGAGCGTGCAGAGTGTGTGCTTCAGGCAAGAGCAGGAATATTCTCGCCTGATGCGATGTTGATCTTAACAGCTCGCTTTGGCTCACTTACGTCTTTAAAGACGTGATTTTGATAACAACACCATCTGCCTGGAGGGCTGTTATTAAAGATTATTCCCAGTTTGTGAGTGTTGATGCACACAAGTGTAATGCTTTACTTAAAAGGACCAGTGACAGCTTAACTAGCTTGTGTCGCACCTGTATTTGACCCGAGCAGCCAACAGCTCAGGAGGACTTAAACTGACAAAAGTAAATGGTGTGTAGCATGCCTTCAACAGATCATACTAAGATATTAAGTGATACTGTGTGTGTTTTGTTAAGCTACTCAAGAGTGGGTGTATCTGAAGTGGCATTGGAAGGTGCAGGGTGGATGGCAGTGTGCAGCATGACAAGCAGTACTGGCCTGCCTGCATCGTGGAGGAGCATCTGGCCTCTCTCTGGGGATGCAATCCCACTACTAAATGTCTGCATAGCTTTTGACGTGCAGCTGAAACTGACCCAAACCCAACAGAAAAGATGATTATATATCAGGGCTATGGGGACACCGCACAGAGACCACAAAAACTGTGAAGTATCTGCTTGGGCTGCTTGTGTTTTCTCCTCTGTGTTTATTAAAACAACACATCAAGCTGAAGACAGGCTCCCTCTCTTTTTCAGTAATGCTGGAAAAATGCGTATTTCGTGATCTTTTGTTAACACAAACTGAGCGCAGACATTAAAGTCAGCTGCATCTTGTGGATACTGAATGTATAACCCAGTCTCCTCAGTGATCAAAAGTATATCTAACCTGGACAACAAAGCCAAACATTCACATCTATGCCCTCTAGCTCAAACTGAATGAAAGAGCATAGACAAGCTGGTAGTGAATGAAAGACCTGACCTGCTAATTTATGACAATAAAAGGGTTAAACCTGCTCTGAACGATAAATCATTTTGGAGTTATCTACAGCAGGAGTGATGGATCAGTTTGCTGGTGAAGCATAAATCTGTCTGGTTATAGGGTTTGGGAGTAATTACATGAGATTACACTAATCTGAAACAGATGCTATCAACGAAGCGGCGAATACTGTACACAGCTATCACTGCAAAAGTATTCTGGTGACTTCATGAAGTGTTTGAGGGTCATTTAATTTCAGGAATTAGACCAATACAAATTCATGATTCTACATTTAGGATGGTTACAGCTACACCTAGATGATTAAATAAAATTACAACCAGATAAGCGCTTTCCAGTAAATGCTAAATCTAGTGTAATTTATCATATTATATATGTGCAATTAACTTATACAGTGTTTGTGTACAGTTTTATTATCAGTTTCTCCCAATGGAATTGTACTAAAGTGAATCACATTGTTCATCTTGTTATAATGCATATAATGACCCAAGGAATGCGACAAAGAGCTCAAGGTATCACCTTGGCCTCCAAATTCCGCAGATACCAATCCGATTAAGGGTCTGTAGGAAGTCCGGGTACTTCAGCACACAACCCACAGGAATCAAAGTATACGCCGCCAACACCCTAATGCTAAACACCACAGGACATTCTCAGTGGTTGTCCGTCCCATGACTGCTTGACTGGATTGGGATCTTGGGAATCTGAAAGGCCAGATTGACACCTTGGGCTTTCTGTCAGCTTTCTGATGTGGCATGGCGCATCACTCTGCTGGGGAGGCCACTGCCATCATGAAGGGGTGCACTTGGCTAGCAACAGTGTTTGGGTGGGTGGTGCATGTCAGGTGGCATCTACATGAATGCCAGGACCCAAGGTTTCCCAGCAGATCATTGCATTGTAACGAGATGATCAATGTCACTCACGTCACTTCAGTAGCTTTAATGTTGTGGCTGAGTGGTATTCATAACTGTGTGTTGGTGTGTGAGAAACACTCACATTTCAACATGGTGTTTCTGGGTCTGGACCTTGGCCCTCTGATCCTCCTCCTCCTGCAGCTTCTTGGCCACCTGCAAGTCTTTCTGCACCAGACGGCTCTTGTTGACGTTTGACGCCAAGTGGCTCTCGACTGTTAGACACAAACATATAAGCACTGCTCTTAAAACATATACATACAAACCAACAGGAGTAGGTCAGCTGACTGGACTGCACTAGTGAAGAGGAATTAGATGAGTGATGGGCAGCATAGTGCTGTGGAGTTTATTTACAGATCCACACGTTCTTGATGTTTTCCTCTGAGGAGCAGTAGTGTTGTGATGGTCTGAACAGAACAAGATAAACATTGAGGACACAGACGCTTCAGTCTTTGGTGATAAACAGAGAGCGCTCTTAGTCACTGAGAAATGAATGTTCACAGCTGAGGTGCCGTTCCAAGGTTGTGTGATGGCACGTTGTGGGCCATAACAGATGATAAATCCTACTTGCTGACGCACATCGAACACTTGGTGAGCATGGAGAGCATCACTCACTCGCTCAGCTCTGTTTCACCTGGCTATCGATCTGTTCCCAGCTTTCATGTGAAGAGGACCAAATTACGTTTGGCAATTTACCCGAGAGAGGCTCCATAAAGTTTCTGCTTTCTGACCGGTGGGACTGAAAGAGGAAACTGTGAGTCACAGCTGTGGCAACCTGATAAAAAGTCAAGGGGTTGACATTGATTTTTTTTTGGATGACGCCGATCAATTGTTTAAGTTTATGACACCTTACGAAAAAATATCTGAGGGGAAAAACTGATGTCACAACTTAAGATAGGGCTATCATTTATCCGCTGCCATATTTTTCAACAGGGAAATTGATTCATTTTCAAGGCAGCAAAAAAAAAAAAAAAAAAAAAAGACCAAACATCATGACATTCGTTCATTCAACAAACTCAACCTTGAAGAGGTCTCGCATCATTGAGCAAAAGGGGAATTAAGGTTAGAAAGCTGGACTATCTGAACCTCAGACATATCAGTGAAGAGCTGCACACTGAAACAGGGGAAACACATTCCAGAAACAAACACGCCAAGTGCTGACACAACCATAAAGAAATGTTTTCCATGCGACATTTGGATGCTTCACTCTCAGCATTTTAAATGGAAATAAAAGCCAGCTTTAACTCCACGTTATCTCAAAGTGATTGCACTAAAAAGCCTCTTTTGGGACGGCCATCTGTTGATGTGATCCAGGAAAAAAGGGACACTGCACATTAAGAAAACTATCAGGCTTTGTCAGCCAGCATTCTCCTCAGTGACCTCCTGGGTCAAAAGCGAAACAACGATTTTTCCAGCTCAGTGCAGATCAGTTAGTGCAGCAACAAAGGGAGCAAAGGGAGATGAGCCTCGGTCATGGATCACAAAGGCTTTTAAAGGGTTAATGACAGCACATGGACAGGCGGCCAAAGTCCAATTAATCACAGCTAAAACAGAGCCTGATCTGCACTTAGGGTACAGCTGGGTGACATCTGGCCTTATTTCTTGTAGAGCTTGTTGCAAAATTTGCTCTAATGGTGACTCGGAATGACATATTTATGGAAACATTAAAAAAAACTAAACTATTGTGCTCATGTTACGACTGTCTACACTCTGTATTTATCAATCCCTGCAAATCAAAAGCTCACCAAACACATCTGAACCGAACCAACTGCAGTTGCATTACACATTGTTTGGGTTAAACATGAGCATGTTACAGTCCTGGAGGATTATTAATGTGCACCTCCTCCTGTGCTGCCTTAATATGCACATTCAGCACATCCAATGCATCAAAACATTGTTTTCTAGTTGGAGCCGCGCTTCGTTTTCAAACTGTATGGTTTGACTAAAATGAGCAATGACAGCAATATAGTCCACGATGAGCAGCGCTAAAATCAACCTGCGTAGTTGTCCTTCCATTGTGACATTAGAAAGTGTCACATTTATCCTGCAAGTGTACTCTCCTTCAATGTTTTGTTTACTTCCTGGATTTTTCCCACATGGAAATTCTGACCAGTCAAAAGCAGCTCTCTTGTGCAAGGCATTTTATCTGGTTCACTTGTACTGTAAATGCTGCTGTGAGAACACAAACCAACTCGAGGCAATTATGCAACTTTGTCATAAAATTAGTCCCTGATTCAGACCAAAGCAAGACAACTCTAGGCCTGAGAGCAGAGCACCCTAAGTTCTTGCATAGCCTCATAGCTGAAGCCTCTTTCCGTTGCTTCCTGTCATTTCTTTATGTGCGTGTGCAGGTGAAGGATATGAGGAGGTGTGGTGGCTATTAGCCATCTGCAAATATTAATTTGTGTTGATTCTTTCATTCATTCATGTCTGGGTCACAAAGTCTCGCTCCAACCCAATCCAGCAGGAGACAACAGACAGAGAGGCGCGAGCAGTTCCTGAGAGAATTTCAACGACAAAAAAACCCTGAAGCAAAATAATATTAATCTTATAATGATGATAATATTTCAGAAATTCATTTAATGCACTTATGGGGGCGGGGGGATTCAGCAGCATGGGAACAAACCCTCCTTAGTGAGTCCCCAAAGTGCCTTTTAACTCACGTGAAAAAGATGCCGGCTAATTACACACGTATGAGCTCACATAAAAGCACCAGCTAATCTAATGAGGCATGCAGGGACAAACACTTGCACAACACGTACACACAAAATGTTCCTTTACAGACACACACACACACACACACACACACACACACACACACACACACAGTTAGAGACAATAGTGTCTCACAGAGTGTTCCCTTGCTGAGCTGACTGTGCCGTTTAACTTCAGATCCAGCTTCTCTGTGCTACAGCTGCGGCACACACAAATGAGTGTGATCCAAACAAATCACATGCACCAGCCCACTGTAGTCTGCCTCAGCCCTGCCCTGATACAGTATCGTTGTGGCATCCTGCACTATTCACACAGTTAACTGTGTGGCTGAAGCAGGGTTTATGTAGGCTTTAGCAGGCTGCAGCCACTGACGCTGCAGTTTGTTAGACTTGACAAATTTTCCAGAAGGAAAAAAGAGGAGCATCGTGGACCACATTCATTTCCTACTGCAACGTTCTTAAAACCATCATTCATAGTTTGTTCTTTTGCAAGGTAAGCATTAGGTGACCTAGAGGAGGAATGCAGCAGGGCAGCTAGACAAAACAGTCTACAGTGACGCAACGGTCTGATGCAGAAAACATTACAATAATAAATGACTTAAGTGTTTAAACAGACTGTCAGGGGAAAGGGAACAGACCTACAGTATCTGTTTGAAGCAGACGTCCCCTGTTTGAAGCTGGAGATACCTGTCTCTTAAGGGGATAACATACTGTCTGGAAACCAGACAAATCTGTGAGCTCATGTTTTATTTGCTCTGGGAGATGCGTCTGGTTCCCCTTCCCAGGCCAATCACAACTCTTGATCTAATGTGGGGCCCTTGAGGCATTTTTGAAAACAGCAAATAAGGCTGCAGCCAAGTTCTGCCATAATGTGCTGTGATTGGCTGGTACTACTGAGCTGTGAGTGGCCATCTACACCAGGCAGACTTGATTTGCTCAGCGCCACGTGTTGAAAACTAGTTGATAGTGGCCCTTGGAAACTGAAAAAGGACCGAAAGGTTGCAGACGAATTTGCATGTGCGATTTGGTTGAGTGAAAAACAAAAAACAAACAAACAAACAAACAAAAAAACACTGGCTAATGTGTAGTTTCTTACTTTCTTGCTCCTGAAGGTTGTAGGCCAGGCAGTGGTCCTCCAGCACAGCAAAGTCTCGGCACACTGAAAAAAGACAAAAGAAAATTGAAAAAGAGTACTGAGAAAGCCAAAGTTTAGAATTAGTTTCAACTACTGTATGCTTGTCGACTCAGACTCTGAAGTATGTTAGTTAAGATGTTAGATCTCTATCTGACATTCACAGTTTCAGGTGTGTCACATCCGGCCCATCTGCCCGCACACATGCTTACACAGAAAAATAAATAAAATCTGACCCACGATCAAGAACAGGAAATCAGGCTAAATGGATGCAACTTAGGAGAGTTACTCTTGCTGGTGTTGTGACTCATATGATGAGCTGATAAGTCTGCTTCACAGCAAAAGTAATGAAAAAAATTGCAACATAATTAGTATTACCATAAATATTACACAATTTACAGTGTGAAGCACGGATTTGCCCTGAGAGGCTACCGGATGATACCGAAGCAAAATCCAAAGATGTGTTTCATATCATGATGCTAACATGAAGAGACATTTAAAAACTGTACGTCTAGTGGCGTGTGGTTTGCTTATTTTCTGACTGTAAAGACGAAGTGAAACTGTGAATGAGGAACGATCGCCCTTAGCCTGTAAGAGCCTAAATAAAGACTGATGTTGAGGGAGCTCTTAAGCTCTTCCTTGAAAGTTATTTAGAGTTGCGAGAGGCATTAAGAGAGAAGTAGGTTTATTACTGACAAGGTGCTGGTTTAAATCCACAAAATGTGACAAGCAGGCAAATACAGTACATGTGTAAAACTTCCCACAACGAAAAACTAATTGTGTTTATCAGCAAGGCACAGACAGAGGAAAATGTAGTTATGTATATTTTAAATCAGATGATGTATCCTAAATGCTCATGTGGTTATATACATCATACAGGTCTAACCTAAAATATCACAGTCAGCATGAGACCTAAAAATCTGAACAAACCGATCCACCAGTGAGTCATATTTTACTAAAGTTTCTGGCAGCAATTTATAGCTGATTTTTTTTACTAGGCCCATTATCTTAGTCATAAGCTCACTGACTCAAACTGCACATGCATGGATAAAATCATGATCTCAAATATCTGCATACAGAATGTGAGATATTGTACTGCTTGTTTTCCCATCTTCACTACAACTCTAAAATCTCCAGCGGACTTTCCGTTAATAGTTTCAATATTACAGACTCTGCCAAAGTGCTGTGAACATTCATTCTGGAAACAATGCTTGTAGGAGGGGAGCTTTCCTCATAAAAAACCCAATACCATCACCACACATCCATCTGAACTGTTCTAAAAACGAGGCAGCTTTTCTTCTTTTGAACATTGTGGATCTCCCAGTGTTCAAATGCTGACAGTTTCCTGTGTAGGAGACGGGGGAAGCTAAGGGGACCTTTAAGACCTTTCTTACAGCCTCAGCTAATTATGGATGTGGACCTTATAGCGTAGGGCGAACGTACCCTAAAGCATGTGCCTCTACAGTTCAGTTGACATGGATCTACCTACCCTCTGCTTAGCATATTTCTCATAATACTGCACTAAGAAACTTTTCTTCAGCTGCAAATCTTGTGTAAACATCACTGCATCAAATATAGAAGGACAAAGTTAAGCCATGATTTCATCTTGCAAGCAGCCACACACCGCTTTGCTGTTGGCTGTGGTTCTGTTCAGTGAAGACCAAAATAAAGAAATATTTAACTTCCTTAGAGTCTTTCATTTACCTACTCTTGTTACATAATGAGAACTACTCACATCATACATCATATATAGTCTGCATGTTAATCCTTTCTGTGACACTTGTCTTGTATTGTATTTACAGCTTTTATTACAGAGCCTAGCCACACTCAGCCTCACACTACCAAGCCCACAGCACATCATCTGCTCTCACAAAGATTACTTCATCCCCATAAAAAATTAATAACAGGCAACAGTCTATGACTATGTGTTGGCGTGCATTATTGACAAGCACCAAAACGCCTGGGACTCAAAGACAACACTGATGAGTGGTCCAGATTGTCTGGTTTAATACGATGGGAGGACACTGCATGGATGCTTGGGTTTAAACAGATGCTGTGAAGAGGAGGGCGAGACCTCCACAAAGCCCCCCACTCACTGCCTCCGACCAGTATGGGATTTGATTAACACAGAGCATTTTTCAACCATATGCCTAATCTTCTTAGCCAAGAAACCTGAGATTTGTTTTGGCTGGTATAGCTCTACAAACCAGTCGTTTGAACTACTTTTCAACAATTTGGGTTCCTCAAAAGCTCGTAGGAGTTAGCATTGAGGGAGAATGCTGTTTTTAACTGGGGTTAGTTTTAATGACACTGGCAAGTGACAGAAGGATTACAGCTGCTATAGTTCTCACACCATCCTTTGATCCCTTTGTGCTGGAAACAGAAAATCACCCTGACACCACAATGCACAAAGGACCACAAGAGTCAAGTCTTTGTGCTCCATGTGCAGAGGGAAAAGGCAAATCACAAGCTCGGTTCATCTGTGAGTTACAGTACAGCAGTACAACTCGACAGCTCACAATATTTACTATTTTCCCAACGCATGAGGGATGAAACTTAAACTTTTCCAGCAGCTTTCTCAGTCTTTCCCTCTACAGACCAGCCAAGCAGTGGCAATGCACGTTCCTTCTCTCTCTGACCAGAATAACAAGCATCCTGCTGAGCAGCTGCTTCGCAGTAACAGGACGGGTCCTTCCTTCCAGCACAGCATCCCATCCAAAACCTGCTTCAGCGTGAACGCAACACTTTCCACCTGCGCCTGTGCAGTACCAGCACACAAAGTTTTGGGAGCTATAAAAATTATGAGGGAGGAGGGGTGACAAAGTCTTTCAAGATAATGTTTCAAAGCAGTTGCAGATTTTACAACCAAAGGCAAGGTGTAACCGGGTATGTCAGATATGTAATTCAAAAGGAAGAGGCCACTGTTAAAGGTGCTCTCATCACAACAGACAAAGCATCTTGTCCTCCATATAACAACAGGCAAACACCTCCATGTGGGCAGCACTGAGGCTACCTGGCTCCTACACTGAATTCACACACACCGGTGTCGTGCCAGATTGTGTATACCCATCAGTGTGTGTCCCTTTGCCCACAACCCCTTTCACCATAATCCAAACATGTATAACATGAAGTGGAACCTGTTTTCTCGCTGCTAAAATAATGTCTCGCCCTCCAGCCTTGCCTGGAGACGGATTTTGACACCAAATCTGGCACGACGCCTGTAACCCAGGCTAAGAAGTCTAATCAGTGCTGGCTACCTGACTCCAGCATTAACTCTACTGACCTAGCATCAACTAGCAAGCTGTGCTAACAACCATCACACCAAAGAGAAACACCTGTGTTCACAAGGTTAGCATTAGCCTCGCCTGTGTCACCTAGCTACATATGTGTGATGCTAAACAGCTAGCAGCAGTAAATATGTTGTAGACTTTACCCTCTTTCACTCCAGGTAGTTTATTCTTGTCGATGCTAACGTTACATTCAGCCATGTTGTCACCGATAATAAGTCAAAAGACCCGTTGACGTTGAATTACGCTTCCGCGTATCACCGAAGGTTAACCGCAGGCTGATTGATCGCCTTAACTCATAAACCCGATTGATGGTTCAGGTGCCGGACGGCCCTTTTGATTAGTTTCGGTGGCCACCCTCTCTCGGTGCGTCGCTGCTGTACGTTAATTGCCTTGCAGCTACTCTGATGAAGCTAGCGTGTCAGGGTTTTCTACGAGCGTCCCTCCCTCCCTGAACCTTCATACAAGCAGCCAGCCAACTGTCCAGGGCTCAACACACCACTTCCGGTTACACATGTCAAAATAAAAGACTCGGAATTTTCAGAAGCAGTGTACGGTTAATCACAATGTAGGTTATCACTTACAGGGAGTTTGCCCTGGTGTTTGGTGCATACAATAAACAGATTAAGAGGAAATAAAATTAAATGCAAAAGTCAAGATCATATAGAAATAGAAAACTAGAATAAGTGCCTCCAGACACCAGACAAGTTTCTCTCACAGTTTACATCCATGCCTGTGAAAACATGATTGCTTCACACACATCTTACCCCCTCATTAATTTATACAATTGGCAGAGTTTAAGGTGCAACCAAGATCAGTGTCACTAATTCAGTATCTGACCAAATGTTTCCCCACCGATTCCTGAGATATGACATCGTGTAATGGACAGAAAAGTGTTGAATGCAGAACATTATCATGTCAAAATGAAGCTGACCTTTGACCTTTTGGATATTAAATGTCATCATTGTATCCTATAAGACATTTGTGTGAAGTTTTGTCATACTTAGCACAAGAGTTCTTAAGCTATGACCAAAAACATGTCTTGTGAGGTCACACTGACCTTGATCTTTGACCTTTGACCACCAAATTCTAATCAGTTTTTTCTTCAATTCAAGTGGATGTTTGTGCCAAATTTGGAGAAATTCCCCAAAGGTTGTCTTGAGATTTCACATCCACAGGAAAGGGATGGATGCAAGATCACATTGACCTTGACCTGTGACCTATGGCCATTAAAGTCTAATCAGTTCATCCATGAGTCTATATAAACGTTTGTGCCAAATTAAAAAAATAAAATAAAATAAATAAAAATAAAGTCCGTCAAGGTGTTGTTGAGATATTGCATTCACAAGGATGAGACAGACAAGGTCATAGTAAACTTGATTTGTGACCTATGATCACCAATATCCAATCAGGTCATTGCTGAGTCCAAGGGGGATGTTTGTGCCAAATTTGATCAAAATTGGCTTCATAGTTCACATCAATAAACTAAAGCTACATTACCTGAGAAAGCTGTGGGATATTGTGGAAACCTAATGAGTGAACTTTGACTTTTGTTTTTTTGATTGAATGTAATTTTTTTTCTTCTACATTTTGCTGTTTTAATTGTTGTTGTTATGTATCCGACCTTTACATCAGATTCTTTTCTTATTATTTAACTTTTTCATCTTTATACTTTTCATTGCTGTTTTTAATTGTTGATATACATTGCTGCTACCTTTTTTTTCCCTGGACTTTCTTCATTACTTGTTTGCGATTGCTATTATATATTTGTATCCTTCTGTCCCATTGAATGTGAACTCAGGGCATTGATGTAAAAGAGCTTAACGCTCAGTCAATTTTCCCTGAATAAATGATGACACAAAAATGCAGGTAGTGCTGTAGTTTGTTAAAAACAATAGTGGCTTAAACTCAAACCGTTTTAAAATGTATCGTGTACTCAGTATTTATGGCATCCAAAATAACAAAACTGTACAATTATAATTCACAAGTGATACAATCGCTGGAAGAACAACAATGTTAAAATACTTTTCTGCCAGTTTTCCAAAAGCCTACCAGCAGCCGTGCTCTCAACTTGCAATTTAATTTTGAAGTATAAATGATCACACTTCCGGTATAAGTCTGTCTACAGCTCGTTAACTTGACGCAGCTCCCCTCCTCGGTGCTCAGTGACTGTAGACATCTGCAGCTGCAAGAGATCTTCAGCACGAAGCGAAAGGGAACACACCTCCCTGGGCTAAATCTATGGTGCACATGCAAAATAATGCCTCGAGGCGCTGCACGCGGCTAAAACTGCAACAGTAAAATGACTACAGACGTGTTTGTGTGAATGAAGAGGACACACATGTATGAGATAAAGTGGGCTATGAGCTGTCTCTGTGCTCTTCATGTTTTCCCTCTCTTTATCTACACCATTTCAAACCTGTAAAGGTTACACACACGTGTCATGTGTTCTGACAGCTGCTGTTATTGTCAATGTATTAATGTCAGTGCGCCCTCTAGTGTTCAGCATTTCAATCTTCAGGTATCTACTACACCTGCACCACGCCTGCTGGCAGTTCATTTTCTTTACTGAATAACAGTTAGAACTGTTATCAGGAGGACAACATGGCCCTGACCTATTCCCATTTCATTATTGATGCAGTGGACTGGTGGGGAGCAGATACAGGATTGATTAGTACAGTGGTTCCCAACTAGTCCAGCTACGGGGTCCAGATTCCTCCTTAGTCATTAGTTCAATGTCCACACAGTTTAATATGTTCAACATCATACCTGCGTTTGGTTATGTTGTCAAGCTAGTTTGCTGTTTCTGTTGAGTAGTTGTCCGTTAGTCATTCACTCCACAGCAGGAAATGGTGCTTTGAAATAAAAGCTATGCGCCAGAAATTCACTTTACTTCAAATACTTCAAAATAAAGTTCACAAACTTGACATGTTCTCAAGTCACTTCCATTCAGAATGGACCCGCGACCCACTTTTGAACCATGACCCACCAGCTGGGAACCACCGGATTAGTGCACACATTAATAGAAACTCAAATTGTTTCACCTGTTTGCAAAAAGCTTTGAATTATGATGCTGCATGATTCAGAGTACAAAGAAAGGCCTGGGTGTATGCAAACTAGGGGCACAGCACCAAAATGTGGGCCCTATGCACAAGCAGTCTCTGAGGGTGCCCCGCTCTTCCTCTCTTGATCATCTTTCTCAAACACCTTTTGAATTTAGTTTGCTTTCTAACCCTGTTTTCCCTTTCTTGGTCCAGCTGCATTTAGCAGAGGGGTAGATGAAACCATTTTGCGCTGTTAAAGGGTGAGAGGAGCCTCAGGCAGCTTTTTTTTTAAAAAAAATATATATATACAAAGTTCATTCTTTCAACTGATTTATTCAGCCAATTTTAATTTTGTTCTAACACCAATAACTTAAAAAAAACTGCAAACAAAGCCAAACTTTTCGTAACACTGTTTTTCTAGGTTCCCCTTTCCACTTTGTGTAGTTCGTCTGTTTCAGGTGCTAAAACTCCAAATTGGTGATTTGACCCCCAAGACCCCACATTGCTAGTTTTAGTCTTCATCAGACTCAGTCTTCAGCTGTTGTGTGTTCAAAAAGTTAAGTCACCGAAGTGATGGATTCATGAAAGGATCTTGGACACGTAACACCAGACGTCACAGGCTCCTAAGTCAAGTCTTAAGGCCTACAAGGCAGCTTTTATGAGGCCCTCACCAGCCAAATTCAGTGGGTGCCAGCCAGCTCATTTCCCTAACACTGCACACGCACAATACCTGCTCCTCTGGCAGAGGTATGAGATGTGATTTCCTTGATGCACAAAAAAGACCACAGTGACTTAGGAGGTGTTGGGTAGTTGGCTCGGCCGCAGTGATGGATGTTCCTTCAGCTCCAAATCAGACCTGAAGCCAAGATTGAGGATCTCATCTCCGGGTATGATGCACTTAGGGACCGAATCAATTTACTTCCCCCCACCCTCTTCTCCCAGACCAACACACTCCCATGTATCTATTTAAAGAAGCAATTAATGTAAAAGAAAAAGACTTGCAGGTGCCAAGAACATCTGATTCTGGTCCCACATAACCAACAAGCTGATTGATAACTTCCTCTCTTGGTTTGATTTGCACGTGTCAGAGTGATGTAGGGTTACTGGCCTTGCCTACAACGTCACATCACCGTAATTCACTCAGACGCTCCATGGTCCATGTGAAAAGGTGGCCCATTGACGAAACCCACGATGACTAGCTATTGATTCAATACGCAAGGGGCCGACTGGCCCCTCCTCCTGATCCCGGAGAGGATAAATATATTGACGGGATGGACTCAAGGCAGTGGATTGCCTGTCTTGCTTGAGGGAGTGCTCATAGTGCAGCAATAGTTTGGGACTTTACAATGCGTACTATGGATAGGGTTACAGTTGTGAACTACTGCTTTGGACTCCTGGGTTTGTTATTACTGCAGGGAATGCTAAATGTGGAGGGACGGAGCATATTTAACCCTGGTAAGTGTGCAAAAATGGCACTGTTTTAACTCCTCCACCCCTTAAATTAGTGATGTCAGTTTAATTGTTTGGTTTTGCCAAAATGCAAGAGGTTAAGAGGTGATGTTTGACTATGAAATAGGATGCATGTGACACTTTCTGTTTGTTTGGTGATATCTGGGGTGTTTAAAGCTGCATTTTTATTTGCTTTGTTTGTGCAGGGAACCATGTTTTTAATTCCAAAGAAGACGCAGATCCTCAGAGCAAGATTCTAGCACTGTTACTACACAAGAGCTTAGTTCCTGTTGAAAAGGATGATGCTCTAGGTGAGAGGTTAAGTAAAATGGTGGTGTTAACATATATAAAATAGATGCATTTCTTGCTTTGACGATAACTGGTTTTCCTGTCTGCAGGTCTCGAGCTGGCCAATAAATTAGCAGAATTAGAGGAGGTAAGAATATTTACAGATTTACCTTGAAGTCATTTGGAAAAAAATGTAGATTAGAGAGAAAACCTGTTATGGTTTACTGCAGTGTAAATTTTTGGTGTTGACACTGTCTGATACTTCTTATTTTCTCAAAAAAGCAAAACAATTTTAAGCAGATATGAGGCTCTGAATGAAAACCTGCCTCCTGAATAGATGTTGTGTCAACACTGAGATGACGTCTACCTGTCGTGGTGCGCTTAATCACTCTGATCTCTGCTTGTAGCTGCGTGCGCTGAGGGAGGACCTGGAGCTGGAGAGGGAGCTCACAGCCAATTTGGCAGAAGGCAAATCCATAACTAGGAAGAGGGGTGAACGTGAGTTAAATTCAGTACTTCTGGATTAAAATGCATCACACAAACTCATTAATATCTGTAGTTAATTCTAACCTTTGCTGTATTAATGTTCTGCATGTACAATGTCTTCATCTTCTCTCATCTGCAGCTTGCTTCTGGAAGTACTGCGTCTGACACAGATGCACAAGGAGGAGGACCACTGTGAAATCTTGCTGCAAAGCCCCACATAGCCTTAAGACTCAAAACACCAGTAATATAATCACTCTGCATTTATCCCAGCAATATAGAGTTGTGTCATAATCAAAGTCATTAATAAACATTTCCACAGCACTGAGGTGCCCTCATGAGAGATCTAAGGACTGCGGCTGTATATCTGTAAATAATTAGCTACTCACTGGAAATACTTGAGGGTCAGATAAGACAAATGTACTTGACTGCAAAGACATTATTATTGTTTTCACAGGGATTTTATTTGCCTGCTGCTTGTGTTTATGTCGCTCCCTTGTGGCAAAATTGGGCATAACATTGTTTTTGTACTGTTGCCAACAAGCATCACATCTGTCACTGCTTTCAGAAATGCTGACCTGCTGTTTATTTTACAAAATAAATAAAATTCTAATGAGAATATGTACTTTTTGTTTGTTCTGCTCTGTAAAAAAAGGATCAATAAATGGACTCTTTTTTGAGGTTTGAAAATGAGACAATTGGTTGCACAGCTTTCCCATCAAAAAAGGACATTACTTAACATGTTCTAATAACCCCTCGTACTCGTACGATTGACCTCAGAAAATAAATACGTTAAACAGTGGCAATAAGTCAAGTCAATTTTATTTATAAAACACAGATAAAAACAACTCATATTGTCCAAAGTGCTGTTTGGACCATATCTAAAATCACAAAAAAAAAAAAAAAAAAAAAAAAAAAAAAAAATTAAATAAAATAAATAAATAAAATAAAATAAAAATAAATTAAATAATTTTTTTTTTAAAAAAAGAAGGTAAAAACCAATGCACACAATTCATACGCACAACACAAGTAAAAAAACAAAACAAAACAAAAACAGCCACATCAGGAGGATTCAAATATGTTTTGAGCCTGGATTTAATAGAGTCAACAGAGGGGGCAGATCTAAGCAAAACGCTGAAGTGAAGGAATGTGGCATATGTTGCACATCTGCAGTGACGTGGGAATTACTGCACAGCAGAGTTCATTTGGCTGGTTCTTTCAGAGGAGGGTGACTGAGCTGACTCACAGGCTTAGTCTAAATAATGGGAGAGCTGCTGTGAAAAGATCTGAATCCACACTATATTTGATGAACCGAGGAAGTTTCAGGGAAACCAGACTGAATCTGTCGCTCAGCTGCAATCACAGCAGCATCAAAGAAAGTGATGAGTTGTGCTTTGAGCCACTGAGTCATTAAGTAACCTGTACACAATAATAGCCACATGCATGGACATTACGATTTATGCCATCAATTAAATCTACAGTAGGGACTGTAACACATTATTCTGTGTAAAAAAAATACTACTAATAATAATTTGATCATTGAGCACTTCAACAGCAAATGCCTAAATTTTCCTTTTTAAAGGATAGATTTTCAACCTGGGGGCGGCACAATGGTGTGGTGGTTAGCACTCTCACCTCACAGCAAGAGGGTTGCTGGTTCAATCCCGGGCGTGGGAGCCCTTCTGTGTGGAGTTTGCATGTTCTCCCCGTGTCAGCGTGGGTTCTCTCCGGGCACTCCGGCTTCCTCCCACAGTCCAAAGACATGCAGATTGGGGACTAGGTTAATTGATAACTCTAAATTGTCCGTAGGTGTGAATGTGAGTGTGAATGGTTGTCTGTCTCTATGTGTCAGCCCTGCGATAGTCTGGCGACCTGTCCAGGGTAAACCCTGCCTCTCACCCGATGTAGCTGGGATAGGCTCCAGCCCCCCCGCGACCCTCAAGAGGATGAAGCGGTTAGAAGATGAATGAATGAATGAATGAATTTTCAACCTGGACCCTATTTCCCCGTGCAAATTAATCAAAGAGACTGATGTGAACAACAATTTTTGAAGTTGGTCCAGTACTGAGGGAGCTGGCAGCCGCAGAATGAGCTGCAATGAAGGCACTGCAATGTGTCCATTAAAGGTGGTTATTTTTGACACAGAGCGGCTCAGATTTTATTATACGTGTCTAAAGTGTCTCTTTACCTTTCACTTGATCCGGTCTGTTTGTTATTGCCTTGTTCAGCAGAGGTCTCTCTCTGAAACATCACAAGATATCACATGATGTCACTTACTGCACGAAAACAACAGTGGAAACGTGTGTGAGTTTTGGAGTAAGTATAGTAATCAGAGTAGTTCACGGTAACTTAGCGTTATCTAGAAGATATTTATTGTCATGGATGATTATTTACTTGATTTCAATAATGTGGATGACACCTTTGGAAGGCAGCAGAGGCTCTGCAGGACGTGAAGCAGGGGGACCATGGAGTTCCTGGAGTTGCTGTGACCCTCTCCTACTGAGGAAAAATGCCTATGTTGTAAAGAGTGGTTCGTGTTTGCGCATTTCCGACCTGTGGCGAAAAAAATGAGGAGTTATACTTCAAACAGCTGTCATAGACTTTGTTGGATATGGATGCGCTAAAGTTTTGGCTAGTTGTGCTACAAATGGATCCTGACACTAATAAGATTATCAATTGTTATTCCTGCAATGGGGAAATTTGTGGTGGTACAGCAGCAAAGATGATGGCGTAATAACAAGTAGCATCAGCAAGACGTAATGAATATGTGAATGGTAAAATAAAAACCTCTGCTGCATTTTTTTCTCTCTCTCCTCTTCCAATTGTTATGCGAACACTTCGTCACAAATAACAGTGGCAATAGAAATCAAAGGCCTGAGACACATTTGAAATCAGGTAAATAAACACTCATGATATTGAAAAGCTTTTAGACAACACTAAAATACATTTTCTATAAACCACTCCGGTTATTATACTCTCTCTAAATCTCACACACATCTCGTGATATCTTGTGATATTTCAGAGAGAGACTTCTGCTTAACAAGGCTCAAGCGGAAGTTAAAGAGACACTTATAATAACAATCAAAAATAACCACTTTTAATGGACATACTGTGACGATGTTCAGTTGCCCCTTCTGCTTCTATTACAGCCTGCTGCGTAGCTGCCAATCGCTGCCAGCTCCCTCAATACTGGACCAATTTAAAAAACTGTTGTTCACATCAGTCTGTTTGATTAATATAAACAGGGAAATAGGGTCCAGGTTGAAAAACGCCAAAGGTATCCTTTAACTTTTTTTTTTTTTTTTTTTTTCCAAATACAGGACTATATCTATTTCTATCCCACTTTAACTACATCGGTTAAGCAGTTAATGGCAACACACACTCACTGTTCATCCCCATTACTATCAGCTCATGGAGTTTTTTAAAAAGACAGACATGAAAAATAATTATAACATGAAAATGAGCTCAATTAAACTAAAATTAGCAATTAATTGCAGGTAATTCTGACTGACAAATCTGTCCCAAGTTAATAATTCAATTAATCTGTGCACTTTGCTGATATGATAAATATGCCTCTGAATTCAAGGGGGTGTGAGCTGATTCAACATGCATCACACATCTACAACATCTGAATAAACTAGGCTAACATGAGATGTTTTTCTAAACCTGTTGGTATCCAGTAACTCGGCAGTTAATCATCACTGCCTGGTGCTCATATTAACTGTGACTGTCAGTGAAAGGCCATCGAATCACAAACACTAGCTTTCTCTCTCTACACACACGACATGTTGAGAGGTGACGCATTTGAAAAGGTGCTGCTGTAGTTGCCGAATCTATACAAATCTACAGCAGTCACCTTTGGTCATTTTATATGCTAAGTTCATGCAACCGCTCTGTCACAGTGCAGGCATCAGACACAAAACACCAACTGACTCCATACAGAAATGTGTGTTATCTGTTTCAATTCAGTACATAAACTGAAGCGCAGGAAGAGAGCGGACAAACATCCCGTCGAGATAAGTCAAAAGGAAATGACCCAGCATCCTCTGTGTCACTCATACAATAGCAGAAGATGTAACCCCATGTCAAGTAGAGTTTCTAACGTCAGTGGTTGGGCAGTGTGAAGGGTGTGAGTGTGATGGATGACTTTTGGACGGGCATTTTAGTGGAGTGGCAGAGGGGTCACTTGATAGAAACGGTGCACACCTCTTTAGGACAGCTCTGAAGAGAAGAAGAGTAACATGATCACAATATCAAACGGACAATAATGGATTCGCACTTCAGAGGTTGGTATATATTTCAACTTGTTTTGTTTTTACCACAAGTCAGGTTTGGTCTTTTGACTATTATTTAAGAGCAGAAAAAAATATCTTAAATATTTTTTCTTTATGTTTTTATTATTATTATTTGAGAATTATATCAAGAATTGGAGTCCAGATTTGAATTAAAAATTGACTTGATAAAATTTGAGTTGAAGAAGAATGTTGGCCTTTTGCATACACAGTTAAAGATCATTACTATACACTGCTGTTTGGGGTGATATTATGGGACAAACTTAATTTCAAATTAGGGCTATTCGTGTATTGGCGATAACGATGATATTCAAAAATGACACACTGATATCATGCTAATAATACACATCTTATAATATGTAAATACATCATTTGCCTTTCTTTCTGTTCACACTTTGTCTCCCTCTACCAATGCTTGTCCGTGTGTAGTTGCTCTTCTTGTACAATCTTGTGCAGTCATGATTACAGACTCTGTCTTTGCACGTCCCTACACTGTCATGAGTGTAAATCATTTGTCAAAAAGATGCCATGTCATGCCAGCCCTATTTCCGATTGAATCTCATGTGTCAAAATGTGTCTTTGTGTGTGTTATTTCAACTTTGCAGGCGCCTTGTGGACGATACTCATCCTCTTCACACTGCCACACCTTACCTACAACATGTTCTGCCCCAGCAGCTGCTTGTGTAACTTTAAAGGTGCTGTGAAGTGTGTTGGTGACACCATCACAGATATACCAAAGCAGCTGCCTGTCCACACATACCTGCTGCAGCTTAACGGCACAATAATGAACGTCATAAATGAGCAGAGCTTGGCAAACAGGGACCTCTTGCTGCGTTTCAGTCTGACTCACAGTCATTTACACACAATCCATCCCAGAGCCTTCCATGTGGCTCCACAGCTCAAGTCTGTCAAGCTGTCGTACAATGATCTCTCTACCCTCCCTGCGCGGGTTTTCAGTCCAATGACCACTCTGGAGCAGCTGCATTTAGATGGGAACCAGTTGGGGACCATAGCCCCGGATATGTTTAAAGGACTTGTCGGGTTACTGGATCTGGACCTGAGCCGGAACAAACTGAGTAGTCCTTCTTCAGATGTTTTCGATAAACTGTCCAGCCTTATCTTTCTGAACCTCGGCAGGAACTCCATAAAGAAGCTTCCACCTACCATCTTTCACTCCTTGACTAATCTCAACCAGCTCATGCTCTATAACAACGAGCTAGAGGTGCTAGAACCTGGGATTTTTGACAAACTTATCAACCTTGAGGAGCTGAAAATCCATCAAAACTACATTACCAGCCTTTCACCTCAGGTGTTCTGGTCACTGAAGAACCTGAGGGTCCTCACCCTGTCCTCCAACCGACTTCAGGCTATCCCAGAAAAGAGCTTCTACAACATGCCAAAGCTGAGAAAGCTAACCATTTACAACAACCCCCTGTTATCTCTGCCAGACCAGCTGATGGGACACATGCCTGACATTATTGACTTTTATTTGTATGCCACTAACCTCACCACTGTTCCTGGAAATTTGTTTGCCAACATGTCTGGACTCCTGAGGCTTAACTTCCATTTAAATGACCATCTGAGGGAGTTGCCCTCAGACCTCTTCTGCTGCCTTCCCAAGCTTGAGAAACTCTCACTGAGATCCAACAACCTTCATTATCTACATCCTCGGCTGTTCTCCGGACTAACCACACTTGGCATACTGCTTCTTAATGATAACAAGCTGCAGAGCCTTCCAGATGACATCTTCCAGGACCTTAGCAGGGTTGTGTCAATTGATTTGAAGAATAACCAGCTTATGACTCTTCCAGGAGATAGTTTCTTGTCAAATACAGCTTTGAAGGCTCTTGGACTGAGTGGCAACCCCTGGGACTGTACTTGTAGTATCAGAGGTATTGCAAAATGGATAAGACATAATGAGCATGTGGTTCTTGAGGGACAGGATGTGATATGTCACAGTCCAACGTACCAACTGCTCCGTACTGTTGGCTCACTGCGTGATGAGGAGTTCAACTTTTGCGACACTATGAAAGTCACGCCAAGTTATTTTTTGACACACAAGCCAATAAAAACATTCCACACCACTTCAACTCGTGGACAAACAACTGTTGTAGCTTCTACAACTACACCGTCCCCAAAAACATCTACCATCATTCAAGGAGCTACTCAACAATCCACCACTCCATCTTCACAACCATCTTTACATACCACGATCCTACCAACAACTCTCCAAACTCCCACCCCTACCCTGCCTAACAAGGAGTTTCTCTCCATTCCTGAGACTCCCTCACCTCCTTTCTATGAAATGTTGGTGATTGAACAGGGGCCCGAGTTTGTTCACCACAACCCTCACAAGGCCTGGGTGTATGTGTGGTTTCTGCCCTCAGATATGACCATGACCGGACTTCTCGTGTTTTCTCACATCCTTCTTGTGGTCACAGGCTTGGTCCTCATTCTTGGTGCACTGTTTTACATGTATCGCCTCAACAAGACCGTGAATGAACTGAAGACTGAGTGTAAACATCCTCCAGGGTTATGAAACACTTTGTCAGGCTAGGTGCACAAGAGATCAAGATTAAGCGTCCTTTTCCCGAGGTTGCAGTTTATAAACGATTTCTCTGGGGTGTAAGTTTTCTTGATGTTGTGCTAAGTTGTATCTTCAAGTGTTATGTGAGGACGGTCAGAATATGGGATTTAAAATATTGTGACAAAGCTAAAGCTAAAGGATATTTTAAAGAGCAAAGACTTAGGCTATGGTAAGACAATACATATGTAATATTATATAATACAGTTAAGCATATCATACAGTACGTAAGCTTCACAAACAGCTGAAATTAGCTTTTTTTAAAACATATTTTTGGTTGTAACTTTATGTTATTTGTAGAGCTATAAGGTGCTGCTTGGATCAATCAATTGATAAATCGAAAAAAAAAATGTAAACCTATTTTGAGAATTTATCAATAATTTCAGTGATTTTTCTGTCAGAAATGCCAGGCATTTGCTAGATTCAGCTTCTCAAATGTAAAGTTTAGCTGCTTTTATTTGTCTTGTATAATAATAAATCAAATATTTTTTGAGTTTTGGATTGTTGGTCGGACAAATCAAGCAATTTGAAGACATCACTTTGGGCTCTTGGAGGTTGTGATGCGTGTTTTTTTGACATTTCATGAAACAAATAGTTAATCAGGAAAATATTTGGCAAATTACTCAATGATGAAAATAGTGAATATGTTTTACAAAAATCAAATAAATTACCAATTAATGATTAGTTCCTATGTCCTTGTCTTAATGCGTCACGCAAAAAGTGATACATAATAATGTCTCACAGTCTGTTAGTTAATCTGTGTTTACCATATGAGCAAAACCTATGTAGTGTGTAATATTAAGCTTCATAAAGCAAAGTCAAGCCAATGTAGTCAAGTTATTTGTTTCTCTCTAGTGATCATAAATGTTTGTTGTAACCTTTGCTTAATCAGTCTGAATAAAATGCATTATGTGCAAATGGCAAATGTCTTTCTTCCTTGTTGGTGGATACGAGATGCTTGTTTGTCGACAGAGGATTAGATTTCCTGCTGCTGTGGTGTGTAAAAATAAGATGTGGTGATGATGTTATTCCTGCCTCTCCCATCAGGAATTACAAATGCATCTTTTTTTTTAAAATTGTTTTTCCATCTGACCAAGCCCCCCCCCCCGCCAAACACACACACAGGGTAATCACGGGGATTGGAAGTCATACTGCAGGGGTGGTTTCAAACGGAAGGAAAAAGTGAAGTGATTAAATCCTGACACTTGTTTTCATGTCTCCTCACATGCATTCAGATAAGCAAAATTCCCCCAAGGGTGGGGCTTCTTCTTGTTTTCTTGCTCTCATACCGCTACATCAGGCAAAAAAGGAGGAAATTACAAAGATATCACCAACTCAAGGTCTCTGTCCATTTTATCGTCAGCCTCTACTGGAGGTAAGTTCTGCAAAACTTCATGCTGTCCTGGTTAACAGAGTGCTGATCGTTACTTACTTATACCATACTGTTTGAGGATTGTTAGGCAGGGAGATAGCAGGATGAAATTAATCATAGGCTAAGGATAATGATTGCTGTAGCTTTAACAGCTAGAACAATAAGTCAACTTTTGAATTCAGTGGCTCAAAATGAGCAGCCAGTGTTCCTCTTCATGTGCGCTGTAAAAGAGAACAGACTGAGGCACAGGTTCAAAATAGGGGAGAATTAGACAGGGGAAGCGCAATAGCCAATAGTTCTTAACAGGTCATGAAATAGTCTCAATGTAACACTGATGCCGTCATGACCCTGTTTACATTTGGTTTTAGGAAGTGTTTTGGTGATCGTAACACAAATGTACAGCTGAGACATCGTTCACACCTGTTTCTATCATGAATCTCCAGCTGACCACTTATATTTGGATTTCATTATGTTTATGTCACTTCTGCTACAATGTCAAAGGGCCTGGTGCACAGTGATCACTTTCACACTCTTGCTAGTCACCTTGTGTCTGCACAGCAGGAGATATCATGAAATACATTGAGAGACATGGTTTTACATTAAAATATGAATTTATGCTGGTGGCTAAAGCAAAGTTGACTTTGTTTCATCATCATCAAATCTTAGTTATTATCTTACATAGTCAAAACTAGATACATGACCTCATCACTATGTGTCCTGCAAAAAGCTGTGTTTAAAAAAAGTAAGTTGCACTGTTCTTTTACTCACTTTCAAATCAAATGCACATGCCAGATCAAGATCTTTACGACAGGTGGTGGGGCGTCACACACTTCCCCCTGACTGAGGCTATTAATTACAAAGAAATCCATATCGTCCTCTTTCTCTTTTTCCTCTTTCCTCAGCTCTCTCCTGCTGACGCTCCCATCAACCCCTACTCCTCCACAACTCGGTTGGACGCTGCAGTCAGAACTGAGGAAAACTGCTGCTGAAGGTGCATTCATTATAACAGGTAATCGTCAATGGTTTTTTTAACCCTTTGGTGGTCTTCCTTGTGCCTACAAAGTCATCCATCTTGTCACAATTTCATACGCTAGACTACATCTCTTTGTAACCATCTGTTAACCAAGCATTGCATTCATTCTTGTCTTCATATGTTCAATGAGGAGTACTAGGAGTACTGTGCATGTTCGTAATAGTTGAGTAAACCTTCAGTTCAGTGACAATCAAATTAAATTCTGTTATTTAATACAAAATGAATTCTTTCTGATAGCATGAAGTTGAGTGCAATCACTCTCCATCTCTTGAACCAAATTATTTGTTTACAGTAAATATTATTGTGACAAAGCAAAGCCTTTATGTTACTGATATTTCACCACTTATATATTATCACAGGAGAGTAAAAAACAAATCATACAATAAACTGCCTTCTAATATGTATACAAGATCTAAATCTAATCTACTCCATTTTATAATTTTTTTAAAATTTTTTTTATAGTGAATGAACATGGCAAGAGGAGAAATCGTGGTTCTTTTTCTGTCTTTACTGTTTGAGTCCTCATTAACTCAAAAACAATGTGAGGAGACAGACTGCCCCAAAGAGAACCAGGCTGTTTTCAGTACCTCTACAACAGAAATCCCACGCATCCTAAAACCAGGTGTGACAGAAGTTTTCTTTGTGGAAAGCCTAATTGACACAATCCCCAAAGCAGCCTTTGTTGAAAACCCCCATCTTGAAAAGGTGGAGTTCATGAGCACTACCACGACATCTATCGAGCCAGGAGCTTTCGAAGGTTTGGTAGACCTCAAGCATATTGAGATCTCCAGCACTCCATTAAAGTCGATACCAGTGGGAGTCTTTAAAGACCTCAGCAACCTGGAGAAGCTTGTAATAAAGCTTAACAAGCTCCGTAGTCTGGAGAACGGCTTGTTTGAGGACCTTACAAAATTACGAGAGCTCCTTTTACACATGAACGAGATAGAATCGATTGAAGATGGCACTTTTGATGATCTCGACAACCTCACAGTGCTCCATTTGGCTAAAAACAACCTCTCCGCTGTATCTACCAGCTGGTTCTCAAACCTAAACAAACTACAGACGCTACGGCTTTATGAGAATCAACTGACCACCATTCCTGAAGATATTTTGCAGAATCTGCCAAACCTAAAGGAAATTGGCTTGCAGGGAAACAAAATAGCAGAATTGTCACCTAATCTATTTCCACATAAAGACAAACTAAGTAAGGTGTGCCTGGATAGTAATCACCTGACTAGTTTACCTGAAGGATTCTTTGTTGGCTTCCCTCTGCTTAAAACACTGACCCTACAGAAGAATAAACTGACGAGTCTACCACCTGTGCTTTTGGAGAAATGCCTAAATTGACAGAGTTAAGCCTGAGTCAGAACAATCTCAGCGCTCTTCCTAAAGGAATATTCAGCCCTCTGAAGAAAGTCAAGAAGTTAGATCTGTCTAAGAATCAATTTGTCACCTTTTATGCTGAGAACTTTGAAGGTCCTGAGAGGCTCACAGACCTGAATCTACAGTACAACAAGATAAAGTCACTGGACGTAGATGTGTTTGAAAAGCTACAATCACTGATCACACTCAAGCTAGCTCACAACGACCTCCAGACGCTCCCTGGGGATATTTTTGAGCCTTTAACAAAACTGAGAAAACTTTACCTCAATGACAACCCTTGGCACTGTGACTGTAATCTGATAGAGCTTCACCTCTGGATGAAGACGAACTCTGACAAGCTTGTGTCTCCTGCTGTCTGTGAGTATCCAGAAGATCTAAAAGGACAAGAAATAAAATCATTACCAGAAGATCAACTTATCTGCCCCACCCTCCCCCCACAATCACAACCATCATCACCACCACCACAACTCCCAAAGCACTCCTAACTACAGAACCAAAAACCACCATCGTTACTACCACAACACCAGCAACCACTTTGTCAGCTACAACAAACACCCCTGGCTCAACCATGCCACTAGCCACAACCATTACAAAGGCACCAACAAATACTATAACAACAGCTCTAGCCACCATGACCACCACCACAACACCAACACCCACAACAACTTTAACAAGTACACCCACCACAACCACTTTGAGTATGCGCCCACAACCATTACGACTACGCCTACAACAATTATGCCTACAACCATTCCAAAGGTACCAACAAACACCATAACAAAAACTCCAGCCACCATGACCACCACCTCAACACCAACACCCACAACAACTTATCCACCAACACCACTTTGAGTACAACCACAACCATTACGACTATGCATACAACAATTATGCCCACGACCACCAGCTTCAGCACACAACCGACCACCACCAAGGTACCAGTGCTGGGCTGGGTGAAAATAAGCCAAAGTGTGGAGGAGAGGGACCAGGTAAAGAGGCCTGACCTCCGGGGAAGGCCTTTCTCCTCTCCCTGCAGTGAGGGACAATCTTCACTCCACCCCCTTCCTCAGCTGATTGTCTGCCCCCCCTCCCTCCCTCCCTCCCTCAGCTTCGCCTATCTTTTCTGAATTTTTTTAAATCAAGCTGTGGGCGGAGTAATGCCCAGAGAGGGGGGTTTAGTTCCCCTGTATCTTCAAGTGTTATGTGAGGACAGTCAGAATATGGGATTTAAAATATTGTGACAAAGCTAAAGCTATAGGATATTTTAAAGAGCAAAGACTTAGGCTATGGTAAGACAATACATATGTAATATTATATAATACAGTTAAGCATATCATACAGTACGTAAAGCTTCACAAACAGCTGAAATTAGCTTTTTTTTTTAAACATATTTTTGGTTGTAACTTTATGATATTTGTAGAGCTATAAGGTGCTGCTTGGATCAATCAATTGATAAATCGAAAAAAAAAATGTAAACCTATTTTGAGAATTTATCAATAATTTCAGTGATTTTTCTGTCAGAAATGCCAGGCATTTGCTAGATTCAGCTTCTCAAATGTAAAGTTTAGCTGCTTTTATTTGTCTTGTATAATAATAAATCAAATATTTTTTGAGTTTTGGATTGTTGGTCGGACAAATCAAGCAATTTGAAGACGTCACTTTGGGCTCTTGGAGGTTGTGATGCGTGTTTTTTTGACATTTCATGAAACAAATAGTTAATCAGGAAAATATTTGGCAAATTACTCAATGATGAAAATAGTGAATATGTTTTACAAAAATCAAATAAATTACCAATTAATGATTACTTCCTATGTCCTTGTCTTAACGCTGCGTCACGCAAAAAGTGATACATAATAATGTCTCACAGTCTGTTAGTTTTACATATTATATTAATCTGTGTTTACCATATGAGCAAAACCTATGTAGTGTGTAATATTAAGCTTCATAAAGCAAAGTCAGGCCAATGTAGTCAAGTTATTTAGTTATTTGTTTCTCTCTAGTGATGATAAACATTTGTTGTAACTTTTGCTTAATCAGTCTGAATAAAATGCATTATGTGCAAATGTCTTTCTTCCTTGTTGGTGGATACGAGATGCTTGTTTGTCTATAGAGGATTAGATTTCTGCTGCTGTGGTGTGTAAAAATAAGATGTGGTGATGATGTTATTCCTGCCTCTCCCATCAGCAATTACAAATGCATCTTTCTAAAAAAAAAATTTTTTTCCATCTGACCAAGACCACATGTTACATTTCACCAATGAGAACCTGCAATATTGTTAACATAATCAAGATGATTTATGGGTCAGAGAGCAAAGGGAGCTCTGGACGACACAGCTGAATATATGAGCCACTAAAACAATGTTTACTCATGTTTGAAGTGTTTTCTGTCTTGCACAAAATGACACTACAAATTACACGGAAAGAGAAAAAAAAAGGATTGCTATCATACTGCAGGGGTGGGGTCAAACAGAAGGAAAAAGTGAAGTGATTAAATCCTGACACTTGTTTTCATGTCTCCTCACATGCATTCAGATAAGCAAAATTCCCCCAAGGGTGGAGTTTCTTCTTGTTTTCTTGCTCTCATACCGCTACATCAGGCAAAAAAGGAGGAAATTACAAAGATATCACCAACTCAAGGTCTCTGTCCATTTTATCGTCAGCTTCTACTGGAGGTAAGTTCTGCAAAACTTCATGCTGTCCTGGTTAACAGAGTGCTGATCGTTACTTACTTATACCATACTGTTTGAGGATTGTTAGGCAGGGAGATAGCAGGATGAAATTAATCATAGGCTAAGGATAATGATTGCTGTAGCTTTAACAGCTAGAACAATAAGTCAACTTTTGAATTCAGTGGCTCAAAATGAGCAGCCAGTGTTCCTCTTCATGTGTGCTGTAAAGAGAACAGACTGAGGCACAGGTTCAAAATAGGGAGAATTAGACAGGGAAGCGCAATAGCCAATAGTTCTTAACAGGTCATGAAATAGTCTCAATGTAACACTGATGCCGTCATGACCCTGTTTACATTTGGTTTTAGGAAGTGTTTTGGTGATCGTAACACAAATGTACAGCTGAGACATCGTTCACACCTGTTTCTATCATGAATCTCCAGCTGACCACTTATATTTGGATTTCATTATGTTTATGTCACTTCTGCTACAATGTCAAAGGGCCTGGTGCACAGTGATCACTTTCACACTCTTGCTAGTCACCTTGTGTCTGCACAGCAGGAGATATCATGAAATACATTGAGAGACATGGTTTTACATTAAAATATGAATTTATGCTGGTGGCTAAAGCAAAGTTGACTTTGTTTCATCATCATCAAATCTTAGTTATTATCTTACATAGTCAAAACTAGATACATGACCTCATCACTATGTGTCCTGCAAAAAGCTGTGTTTAAAAAAAGTAAGTTGCACTGTTCTTTTACTCACTTTCAAATCAAATGCACATGCCAGATCAAGATCTTTACGACAGGTGGTGGGGCGTCACACACTTCCCCCTGACCGAGGCTATTAATTACAAAGAAATCCATATCGTCCTCTTTCTCTTTTCCTCTTTCCTCAGCTCTCTCCTGCTGACGCTCCCATCAACCCCTACTCCTCCACAACTCGGTTGGACGCTGCAGTCAGAACTGAGGAAAACTGCTGCTGAAGGTGCATTCATTATAACAGGTAATCGTCAATGATTTTTTTAACCCTTTGGTGGTCTTCCTTGTGCCTACAAAGTCATCCATCTTGTCACAATTTCATATGCTAGACTACATCTCTTTGTAACCATCTGTTAACCAAGCATTGCATTCATTCTTGTCTTCATATGTTCAATGAGGAGTACTAGAGTACTGTGCATGTTCGTAATAGTTGAGTAAACCTTCAGTTCAGTGACAATCAAATTAAATTCTGTTATTTAATACAAAATGAATTCTTTCTGATAGCATGAAGTTGAGTGCAATCACTCTCCATCTCTTGAACCAAATTATTTGTTTACAGTAAATATTATTGTGACAAAGCAAAGCCTTTATGTTACTGATATTTCACCACTTATATATTATCACAGGAGAGTAAAAAACAAATCATACAATAAACTGCCTTCTAATATGTATACAAGATCTAAATCTAATCTACTCCATTTTATAATTTATGATTTTTTTTAAATTTTTTTTATAGTGAATGAACATGGCAAGAGGAGAAATCGTGGTTCTTTTTCTGTCTTTACTGTCTGAGTCCTCATTAACTCAAAAACAATGTGAGGAGACAGACTGCCCCAAAGAGACCCAGGCTGTTTTCAGTATCTCTACAACAGAAATCCCACGCATCCTAAAACCAGGTGTGACAGAAGTTTTCTTTGTGGAAAGCCTAATTGACACAATCCCCAAAGCAGCCTTTGTTGAAAACCCCCATCTTGAAAAGGTGGAGTTCTTGAGCACTACCACGACATCTATCGAGCCAGGAGCTTTCGAAGGTTTGGTAGACCTCAAGCATATTGAGATCTCCAGCACTCCATTAAAGTCGATACCAGTGGGAGTCTTTAAAGACCTCAGCAACCTGGAGAAGCTTGTAATAAAGCTTAACAAGCTCCGTAGTCTGGAGAACGGCTTGTTTGAGGACCTTACAAAATTACGAGAGCTCCTTTTACACATGAACGAGATAGAATCGATTGAAGATGGCACTTTTGATGATCTCGACAACCTCACAGTGCTCCATTTGGCTAAAAACAACCTCTCCGCTGTATCTACCAGCTGGTTCTCAAACCTAAACAAACTACAGGCCTTTACGGCTTTATGAGAATCAACTGACCACCATTCCTGAAGATATTTTGCAGAATCTGCCAAACCTAAAGGAAATTGGCTTGCAGGAAACAAAATAGCAGAATTGTCACCTAATCTATTTCCACATAAAGACAAACTAAGTAAGGTGTGCCTGGATAGTAATCACCTGACTAGTTTACCTGAAGGATTCTTTGTTGGCTTCCCTCTGCTTAAAACACTGACCCTACAGAAGAATAAACTGACGAGTCTACCACCTGTGCTTTTTGGAGAAATGCCTAAATTGACAGAGTTAAGCCTGAGTCAGAACAATCTCAGCGCTCTTCCTAAAGGAATATTCAGCCCTCTGAAGAAAGTCAAGAAGTTAGATCTGTCTAAGAATCAATTTGTCACCTTTTATGCTGAGAACTTTGAAGGTCCTGAGAGGCTCACAGACCTGAATCTACAGTACAACAAGATAAAGTCACTGGACGTAGATGTGTTTGAAAAGCTACAATCACTGATCACACTCAAGCTAGCTCACAACGACCTCCAGACGCTTCCTGGGGATATTTTTGAGCCTTTAACAAAACTGAGAAAACTTTACCTCAATGACAACCCTTGGCACTGTGACTGTAATCTGATAGAGCTTCACCTCTGGATGAAGACGAACTCTGACAAGCTTGTGTCTCCTGCTGTCTGTGAGTATCCAGAAGATCTAAAAGGACAAGAAATAAAATCATTACCAGAAGATCAACTTATCTGCCCCACCCTCCCCCCACAATCACAACCATCATCACCACCACCACAACTCCCAAAGCACTCCTAACTACAGAACCAAAAACCACCATCGTTACTACCACAACACCAGCAACCACTTTGTCAGCTACAACAAACACCCCTGGCTCAACCATGCCACTAGCCACAACCATTACAAAGGCACCAACAAATACTATAACAACAGCTCTAGCCACCATGACCACCACCACAACACCAACACCCACAACAACTTTAACAAGTACACCCACCACAACCACTTTGAGTACGCCCACAACCATTACGACTACGCCTACAACAATTATGCCTACAACCATTCCAAAGGTACCAACAAACACCATAACAAAAACTCCAGCCACCATGACCACCACCTCAACACCAACACCCACAACAACTTATCCACCAACACCACTTTGAGTACAACCACAACCATTACGACTATGCATACAACAATTATGCCACGACCACCAGCTTCAGCACACAACCGACCACCACCAAGGTACCAGTGCTGGGCTGGGTGAAAATAAGCCAAAGTGTGGAGGAGAGGGACCAGGTAAAGAGGCCTGACCTCCGGGGAAGGCCTTTCTCCTCTCCCTGCAGTGAGGGACAATCTTCACTCCACCCCCTTCCTCAGCTGATTGTCTGCCCCCCCTCCCTCCCTCCCTCAGCTTCGCCTATCTTTTCTGAATTTTTTTAAATCAAGCTGTGGGCGGAGTAATGCCCAGAGAGGGGGGTTTAGTACCCCTTTAAGTTGTATCTTCAAGTGTTATGTGAGGACGGTCAGAATATGGGATTTAAAATATTGTGACAAAGCTAAAGCTATAGGATATTTTAAAGAGCAAAGACTTAGGCTATGGTAAGACAATACATATGTAATATTATATAATACAGTTAAGCATATCATACAGTACGTAAGCTTCACAAACAGCTGAAATTAGCTTTTTTTTTTAAACATATTTTTGGTTGTAACTTTATGATATTTGTAGAGCTATAAGGTGCTGCTTGGATCAATCAATTGATAAATCGAAAAAAAAAATGTAAACCTATTTTGAGAATTTATCAATAATTTCAGTGATTTTTCTGTCAGAAATGCCAGGCATTTGCTAGATTCAGCTTCTCAAATGTAAAGTTTAGCTGCTTTTATTTGTCTTGTATAATAATAAATCAAATATTTTTTGAGTTTTGGATTGTTGGTCGGACAAATCAAGCAATTTGAAGACGTCACTTTGGGCTCTTGGAGGTTGTGATGCGTGTTTTTTTGACATTTCATGAAACAAATAGTTAATCAGGAAAATATTTGGCAAATTACTCAATGATGAAAATAGTGAATATGTTTTACAAAAATCAAATAAATTACCAATTAATGATTACTTCCTATGTCCTTGTCTTAACGCGTCACGCAAAAAGTGATACATAATAATGTCTCACAGTCTGTTAGTTTTACATATTATATTAATCTGTGTTTACCATATGAGCAAAACCTATGTAGTGTGTAATATTAAGCTTCATAAAGCAAAGTCAGGCCAATGTAGTCAAGTTATTTAGTTATTTGTTTCTCTCTAGTGATGATAAACATTTGTTGTAACTTTTGCTTAATCAGTCTGAATAAAATGCATTATGTGCAAATGTCTTTCTTCCTTGTTGGTGGATACGAGATGCTTGTTTGTCTATAGAGGATTAGATTTCCTGCTGCTGTGGTGTGTAAAAATAAGATGTGGTGATGATGTTATTCCTGCCTCTCCCATCAGCAATTACAAATGCATCTTTCTAAAAAAAAAATTTTTTTCCATCTGACCAAGACCACATGTTACATTTCACCAATGAGAACCTGCAATATTGTTAACATAATCAAGATGATTTATGGGTCAGAGAGCAAAGGGAGCTCTGGACGACACAGCTGAATATATGAGCCACTAAAACAATGTTTACTCATGTTTGAAGTGTTTTCTGTCTTGCACAAAATGACACTACAAATTACACGGAAAGAGAAAAAAAAAGGATTGCTATCATACTGCAGGGGTGGGGTCAAACAGAAGGAAAAAGTGAAGTGATTAAATCCTGACACTTGTTTTCATGTCTCCTCACATGCATTCAGATAAGCAAAATTCCCCCAAGGGTGGAGTTTCTTCTTGTTTTCTTGCTCTCATACCGCTACATCAGGCAAAAAAGGAGGAAGTTACAAAGATATCACCAACTCAAGGTCTCTGTCCATTTTATCGTCAGCCTCTACTGGAGGTAAGTTCTGCAAAACTTCATGCTGTCCTGGTTAACAGAGTGCTGATCGTTACTTACTTATACCATACTGTTTGAGGATTGTTAGGCAGGGAGATAGCAGGATGAAATTAATCATAGGCTAAGGATAATGATTGCTGTAGCTTTAACAGCTAGAACAATAAGTCAACTTTTGAATTCAGTGGCTCAAAATGAGCAGCCAGTGTTCCTCTTCATGTGTGCTGTAAAAGAGAACAGACTGAGGCACAGGTTCAAAATAGGGGAGAATTAGACAGGGGAAGCGCAATAGCCAATAGTTCTTAACAGGTCATGAAATAGTCTCAATGTAACACTGATGCCGTCATGACCCTGTTTACATTTGGTTTTAGGAAGTGTTTTGGTGATCGTAACACAAATGTACAGCTGAGACATCGTTCACACCTGTTTCTATCATGAATCTCCAGCTGACCACTTATATTTGGATTTCATTATGCTTATGTCACTTCTGCTACAATGTCAAAGGGCCTGGTGCACAGTGATCACTTTCACACTCTCGCTAGTCACCTTGTGTCTGCACAGCAGGAGATATCATGAAATACATTGAGAGACATGGTTTTACATTAAAATATGAATTTATGCTGGTGGCTAAAGCAAAGTTGACTTTGTTTCATCATCATCAAATCTTAGTTATTATCTTACATAGTCAAAACTAGATACATGACCTCATCACTATGTGTCCTGCAAAAAGCTGTGTTTAAAAAAAGTAAGTTGCACTGTTCTTTTACTCACTTTCAAATCAAATGCACATGCCAGATCAAGATCTTTACGACAGGTGGTGGGGCGTCACACACTTCCCCCTGACCGAGGCTATTAATTACAAAGAAATCCATATCGTCCTCTTTCTCTTTTTCCTCTTTCCTCAGCTCTCTCCTGCTGACGCTCCCATCAACCCCTACTCCTCCACAACTCGGTTGGACGCTGCAGTCAGAACTGAGGAAAACTGCTGCTGAAGGTGCATTCATTATAACAGGTAATCGTCAATGATTTTTTTAACCCTTTGGTGGTCTTCCTTGTGCCTACAAAGTCATCCATCTTGTCACAATTTCATACGCTAGACTACATCTCTTTGTAACCATCTGTTAACCAAGCATTGCATTCATTCTTGTCTTCATATGTTCAATGAGGAGTACTAGGAGTACTGTGCATGTTCGTAATAGTTGAGTAAACCTTCAGTTCAGTGACAATCAAATTAAATTCTGTTATTTAATACAAAATGAATTCTTTCTGATAGCCTGAAGTTGAGTGCAATCACTCTCCATCTCTTGAACCAAATTATTTGTTTACAGTAAATATTATTGTGACAAAGCAAAGCCTTTATGTTACTGATATTTCACCACTTATATATTATCACAGGAGAGTAAAAAACAAATCATACAATAAACTGCCTTCTAATATGTATACAAGATCTAAATCTAATCTACTCCATTTTATAATTTATGATTTTTTTTAAAAAATTTTTTATAGTGAATGAACATGGCAAGAGGAGAAATCGTGGTTCTTTTTCTGTCTTTACTGTTTGAGTCCTCATTAACTCAAAAACAATGTGAAAAGGAGACAGACTGCCCCAAAGAGAACCAGGCTGTTTTCAGTACCTCTACAACAGAAATCCCACGCATCCTAAAACCAGGTGTGACAGAAGTTTTCTTTGTGGAAAGCCTAATTGACACAATCCCCAAAGCAGCCTTTGTTGAAAACCCCCATCTTGAAAAGGTGGAGTTCTTGAGCACTACCACGACATCTATCGAGCCAGGAGCTTTCGAAGGTTTGGTAGAACTCAAGCATATTGAGATCTCCAGCACTCCATTAAAGTCGATACCAGTGGGAGTCTTTAAAGACCTCAGCAACCTGGAGAAGCTTGTAATAAAGCTTAACAAGCTCCGTAGTCTGGAGAACGGCTTGTTTGAGGGCCTTACAAAATTACGAGAGCTCCTTTTACACATAAACGAGATAGAATCGATTGAAGATGGGACTTTTGATGATCTTGACAACCTCACAGTGCTCCATTTGGCTAAAAACAACCTCTCCGCTGTATCTACCAGCTGGTTCTCAAACCTAAACAAACTACAGACGCTACGGCTTTATGAGAATCAACTGACCACCATTCCTGAAGATATTTTGCAGAATCTGCCAAACCTAAAGGAAATTGGCTTGCAGGGAAACAAAATAGCAGAATTGTCACCTAATCTATTTCCACATAAAGACAAACTAAGTAAGGTGTGCCTGGATAGTAATCACCTGACTAGTTTACCTGAAGGATTCTTTGTTGGCTTCCCTCTGCTTAAAACACTGACCCTACAGAAGAATAAACTGACGAGTCTACCACCTGTGCTTTTGGAGAAATGCCTAAATTGACAGAGTTAAGCCTGAGTCAGAACAATCTCAGCGCTCTTCCTAAAGGAATATTCAGCCCTCTGAAGAAAGTCAAGAAGTTAGATCTGTCTAAGAATCAATTTGTCACCTTTTATGCTGAGAACTTTGAAGGTCCTGAGAGGCTCACAGACCTGAATCTACAGTACAACAAGATAAAGTCACTGGACGTAGATGTGTTTGAAAAGCTACAATCACTGATCACACTCAAGCTAGCTCACAACGACCTCCAGACGCTTCCTGGGGATATTTTTGAGCCTTTAACAAAACTGAGAAAACTTTACCTCAATGACAACCCTTGGCACTGTGACTGTAATCTGATAGAGCTTCACCTCTGGATGAAGACGAACTCTGACAAGCTTGTGTCTCCTGCTGTCTGTGAGTATCCAGAAGATCTAAAAGGACAAGAAATAAAATCATTACCAGAAGATCAACTTATCTGCCCCACCCTCCCCTCCACAACCACAACCACAACCACCACGACAACTCCCACAACTACCATGGCACTCCCAACTGCAGAACCAACAACCACCATTGTTACTACCACAACACCAGCAACCACTTTGTCAGCTACAGCAAACACCCCTGTCTCAACCATGCCACTAGCCACAACCATTCCAAAGGCACCAACAAACACCATAACAAAAACTCCAGCCACCATGACCACCACCTCAACACCAACACCCACAACAACTTTAACCACCAACACCATTTCGAGTACAACCACAACCATTACGACTTCGCATACAACAATTATGCCCACGACCACCAGCTTCAGCATCCAACCAACCACCACCCAAACAATGCCTTCTAAAAACAACACTCCAGTGATGATCTACTTAATACTGCTGGTGGTGGTATTAATCGTCTGCTTGCTGGCACTGGCTAAGTTCACCCCGTCTCTTTACCACCTGCTGCAGCGCAGGAAGAAGATGAACCAGATGGTCAAACTCATCAGCATCTCTAACATGGAAGAGGTAATGCCCATGCCGAGGCAGATATGAAGGCTAACATGTAATAGTTGATGCTACAGTTAATATTTTAAAAATAACAATGGATCAAATGGCAATATGTTAATGTGAGGTGTTGCTCAAAATATCTAACCGTATATAACCTGTATCTGCAGCTCCCCTCAGCATTATGGAGTTTTTACTGACTTTTATTCATTGTTTAGCTGTCCAACAGGAATCCATATATGTATAAGGTCTGAAATTATATATTTTGATGGATCTATGCAGGGACTACAACTTCTCTAGCCTACATTACCTGATGGTTCAGCCACCTGGGGGCGCTGGAAACGAGCTGTGAACATGACATTGACAGTATAAAGTTAATGCAAACTTGTCACTAAACAGGTGCATATCTAAACAGCCAGCTGCTACGATCCTGTTTCCAGTCACCTGACAGATGTAAGTCAAATATTAACTTCCTTTTAGTTGGGTTTTTGGTCTCTACCAACTCCTGGGGCAACTATTTGTCTTTTAAGCAGCTAAATGCTTCACTATGTTCACCAGCAAGTGTGCTGACCGCTGTTTGGTGCTGAGCAGGTAATGAACAGATAATGTTTTAGAGAGTTTTCACTGTAAACAGCTGTCTGCTGCAGCTGAAAAACAATGCTAAGAGAGTGGTGAAAGTTGCAAAGTTGAGGGTTGTACAACCAACACAATGACCTTAAAATACACAAATGGACTGTAGAGCTAAAGGGAACTGCAGAGTTGGGTGTTTCTCTGTGGTTTTGTCACTATGAACCACCCTTTCACATACAAGTAGTCATATGTTCAGTTGTTAATATGAAAATACTGATTATAGTAACTTTACATAAAAACATTAAAGGTATACTATGCAAGAATTATTGATTACTGTTTGTAAATGATATTGCCAGCAAAAGTGAAAGTGAAAGCCAACCCTAGATTCACTCCTGTTTGCTATATTTGCACTTCTGTGTTGCTTTTGTGCACTGTGTCTGTACCTGCTGTTTACATGTCTGGCACCTGGTCGCTACCTTTTCATGAAGTCATGAACTCAACTGCAGGGTCTCGGCAAATAAATATACTGCCAGTCTGCCACACACTTCTAGTTGGTTTTAAGTGATGATTGAGAGGCATTACTTTTGTATGAGTCTATAAACTGTTATTTAGGACAATCCTGCACACTGTACTGCACATTTATGATACTTAATTCACATTTCAGGGAAGAGGAAAAAGTCTGGGGTTTAGATACCTCTTTAATTAATATATATATAAAAAAGCTAATACTATACATTCCTCATATGAACATGTTACTGATCACATGCTTTAGCAGCCTGTACATACATGTCAAAGTGTCTCATGTTGTACTTTTTGCTTGATGAAAAATAACTATTTTTGTAAGCATAATGCATTAAAGATGATTAACAAAATTCATCTTGGATATCTGTTTGTCTTGTTTAAACTGAGGTCCTGGCACTTGGCCACAACAAGCACCCTCTTTCACCAGCAGGGGGAGACAAAGATCCTTGGGACTATATTCTGTGTCTCACTTCACAGAAAACAAGAAACTTTTCACATCCTGAAGAACTCTCTGTAAAAACCATCAAATCATCATAGTGCTTTCGTTAAAGTTCAGTAAGTAAGGATCTTGTCTTTTACTTTCTGCCACTTATGAATCAATAGAGGACTTTCCGAACTTTTCTCCTACTCTAAACTTCTCAGTCACTTCGCACTTTGTCAAAGTCCCAACATTCATAATTCTGACACCACCATATCTGGCCAATCATCATGTTTCTCCCGTCATTCCTCGAGCCAATCATTCCCTGAGGCTGCTCTTTCAGACCTGCTATTGCACAACCCACCACCTCTGTGATGTTCAAAAAGATTTAACTGAGAGTTTCCATCAACCACCTGCTGACTTAACTCCACCACCAGCATCTTAACTCAGGGAGCATTTCCCATCTCCTACCTCTCTTTGTATGGGTCTACAGTGAAGTCTAGATATTAACGTTTCTCTCTGTTGCCTCAGCAAACATCATTACACACTTCCAATTAATCTCTAATTACTGACCTTTAGCATACTGGCAGTTCCAGTTGTGCATTCAAAAATTTGTATCTGACATTCCAGTGCATCCGTCTGAATGTCTGCCTTTACTTCTCGCAAACAAACATATCATAAGTCCACACTGAGAATGAAACTGATAAGAACAGAATGGGAAATATATCAAGGTATATTAAAATGTTGTATTAATCAAACATGATTATTGTTGAAAGCTCCAACAGACTGCTTTTCATGTATACCACATCACTATAAACCCCCAAATAAAAATAAGCTACACACTAGCAGCACTTTGAATCTTGAAATTTTGACTCTCTTGATGTTGTCTTCACTGATGTGCAAATGTTAACTGAAAGCAAAGTGATATCATGGCTTTTTATAGAGCTTAGAGAGATGAGATGACGAAAGATTACAATTTGCATATAAAAGAGTGAATGGAAAAAGCTAAGTGGGGCTGGCTCTATCCTCTTCTGTCATTAGGTTGGCTTAATATGCCAGTCAAGACATTTAGTTTGTGACTGTTACTGGCAACATGACTGTCTAAATGTGTGTAATTATCTGAGTGTCCAGCAGGATACAGGAGCATAAGCACACCGAGAAACCGAGACTCCTCCTGACCCAAAAACAGCTGATGTGAAACTCACTCAGTGTGTGCTGGGGTCTTTTTGACGCTGCAGAGGATGAACAGGTATAGAAAATGGATGGGTAGTTGCTCAGAGCTCCCAAACGTCACATAACGATGTCTCAGCCAGCCTAAGCCTGCCAAAGTCAAGCCAGTGTAGTCAATATTGATTACAAGTTATTTGTTTCCATCTAGTGGTGAATTCTTTGAACTGCATGAAGAGACATCACAACTTAAAAACATTCTTTACTGTAACTTTATTTTTTAAATTTCAAAATATTTTTATTAAGGTTTTCAAAAAGGAAAACAAAAAACACCAGGGTTAGGCAGACACATTCCACAGCACCATACAGTATACATCAGTGTGCAGAGCAAACATGACCCTGAGGCGATGACAGTAACCTTCTACAATACAACAGCTCTTCCCTCCCACTCCCCACCTATCCTCCTGTCCCATATTTTTTCCTTCCTTTAAATATTCCTTCGGCACGATGTCTAAAATTTGATATGGAGAATAACAACATCCATGGAGTCAGGTTTTACACTTTTTTTATTTATATGTCAAGGGCTGTAGACCTTTTTACTGTTAGTAAACAGCATGACGTTTATTGATGGATGGAGTTTAGCTGGCTAGCGAGTTCTGTTGGTTTGTTTTAGACAATGGAGGGGGATGATATGAGTGGTGCATTCAGAAAAACTCATTCTGAACCGAACTAAACCGTTGGTAAATAGCTTGCAATAGCACAAAGCTTGCATCTAGCTCTGTGTGTGAATTGGGAATCCTTGGCAAACCAGTGTTTATATAAGGTATTGTCAAGCCATCCATCCAAAAATTTGCATCTACTCATTGTGAACCACGTGAAACTCGTCTTCTTGTTGATGGTGCAGTGTTGGAGTGAAACTTGATACCTGGGGGGCTGGAGGAGGGTCATGGGGCAGCGGACTGGACATACCACTTGTCAATCAGGTAAAAGGGGCGTTATATTTTCTGAGACGTTTGCTCTCACACAAACTGTGCTTAGCCCACCATTGGAAATACCTAATTTTCTATTTTAGAAAACAGTATTTTAGAAACGTGGTAATAATCTGGAAACATAAATATTTTTCCATACTTCATTTTTAATTTTCCATACTTTTTAATACCTGGAAATTGATCAAATTTATTTCCATACTTTTCCATAGTTTCCATACTTGTGTAGGAACCCTGGGTCTAGTTCTATTTTTTTTAAAGGATTTTAGAAATGGTATGGAAGATATCTTTCCAAAATTAGGGCACAGCCAGTACATATGGTGGCATCATTGTTTTTGTCACAGGTGGGGGTTTTATCAGGGTGGATGCTAGATAGCTTAACCTTAGACATGTGGGCCCTATGGACCACCTTTAAATGCAATAAGCAATGTCTTGTGCAAAGTGAGGATTTATGTATTGGTGAAAGAATAGAGACCCATAGGTCCTCAGTTATAGGTCCCAGAACTTGTACCCAGGCTTCCTTAATCCCATCTAGAGGTGAACATATCAGCATTGAGATGCTTCTATATAATTTAGAAAGTGCAGCTCTAGACAATGGATTAAAGGAAAGAAACACGTCAATGGGATTGGTATCAGGAGCTGCAGGAAAACAAGGTATGTTTAAACGGAAATGTCTTTCCTTCTTTCTTTCTTTCACCATGTTGGTGGATAAGAGAAGCTTGTTTGTCTGCAGAGGATTTTATTTCCTGCTGCTGAGGCGTTTAAAAATGCCAAGCTGTCATTGTGATATAATTCCTGCCTCTTCCCAGTTACGAGTTTTTATTTTTTTAACATCTGTTAACTGTTTGAATCTGATCAAGGCCACACACATTTTAGCAATAACAACCTTCAATATCAATATCATGGAAAAAAGGGCTTATGGGTCAGACAGTCAGGTTTATTGAAATCTGTTGTTCTTATTTCTCCCCTAATTCACCTTAGCACACTGGAATTTAGTAAAGGGAAATCTTATACTAATGTCACCTGGTCCAGCACTGCAGTGTGTGTTCCAGCCCACTCTTGTGATCACACAGCTGAATCTATGAACCAATAAATCAATGTCTACACATGAACTGGAAGTATGCCGTTTCATAAACTCGTGCCAGGCACTGATTGTGTTTGGGAAGAGCCGCTTCCATAAACATCCCTCTTATCTAAGTTTCTCATCCTCAGACGGGAATGAGAGAGAAATGTGAATTCCCAAAATGATTCATACTAAGAAGTGTAACACCGTCATCATTGGAACATCCTTCAAAACAGGAAGCTCAGATTTAGTCAGTGTCTAGATTACACAAGGACAAGGAACAAAATGACCGCTGAGACGACTCTTTCGCAAAACTGTGCCCCCGTATTTTCACCAGCTATTATGAAACAAAACCACAACAGTGTGTACGCAGTTATGACTCCCTTTTACTGAGTAGTCCAACACCACGTGTACTGTAATTTACAATATAGCCTAGAAAAAGATCAAGACAACAAAGTTGCTCCTAATTTTACCTAAAAGTTTTCATACACGTTTTTTCTTCAGGAGAACTTTAGAAAGTGTAATCCATGAAGCCTATATAAAATTTGTGTGCATGAAGATTTGTATATAGTTTGATGTCTGTTACTTTTTATATAAACTGCTTGTCCACTATAACTCGTTTTTACTTTTTCATGCACAAAGTTCATGCATAAAGTAAAAAAAATGCATTATGAAGTGTTTATGCTTCTTTAATTCTGTGTCAGTAATACTGATAGTGATTCTGTATACCTGAGAGGATACCTCTGAGTGTCAGCTTCAGTAGAGCCCAAAATCATAACTGTACATTGAAGCGTTCAAGAACAGCAGCCTTTTTACTATAGGTATGTCACCACAGTAACCAAGGGTCCTTTTGGAGTCTCAGAAATGTCCTTTTTGGAAATGCCAAGACATATCCTTGGAAAAACATGTGTAAAAAAGCCATTTCTGTAGTACTGTTATGAAATTTTAACTTGGACTAGATGAGCTCTTAATTCTTTGTTTCCATGGTGTTTAACAGCTAATACCTCCCAATTACAGTCATCTGCAGCATCTTTTTTCAAGAAAAAAAAATTCAGGCGAGATACAAAACCTTCCTATTTCAGTATTGAAACTTGTATAACTTAAAGGAGCTATATGTAAGAAATCTAAAGCAAATAGTCATAAAATCATCCTAATATGTCACAGAGACTAAGGAATAATGTTCATATAACATACTGATCTCACTGACAACAATAGTACAGCCAGAATATTCGCATTTAAAAAAAGATTTTACGGTCCGCAAATCATGTTTATGTTTTGAATTTGTGTTTTGGCCTGTTGCACCACCCACCGCCGTCTACCAGTTACGCAGTCAGTAGAGTCTCAGCATCAGTTACAGTTACGACTGAGCTACAGCAGCACGGCAAGCAGCGTTAGCAGTGTCCCAGTACATAGCATGAGCATAGACTGTATAAGAGCATGAGCAGCTAGCTTCTCCTCAGCTGTATCCCGGCAGCAGCGTTAGCAGCAGAGAAGCCGGACTTGCTCGAACGGTCCGCTGGAAAACCGAAGATCAAGGACGCGGCGACGTGGCCCTGCCACGGCAGCCGCCCGTGGGCAAACAAATCAGTCTCCAGTGTGCTGCTGTCCAGCAACCTCGAATCTGTAGGAGAGGGGTGGCGGACACGACTTGCGGCAGTATTTTGAATTTGAGCGCAGTAACCGTTTTGGCCATATTCTTACATACAGCGCCTTTAATGACAGAAGCACTTACAGTGATTCTGGCTGTTGGGGAAAAAACTTTTTAAATGAGACCATACATGTACAGGTACTAAAAACAGAACAAGAACAGCAGGAATTATGCAGGATCCATTAGAGTTACATTTGTAACCAGCTGTGTTGATAAATACACTTTGGACTAATAATACTACAGTATTTAACATTATTCTTAGAGGGCAAAACAACAGAGAATGTTCAACTGCTGGTCCAAAAAGCTTTCAGAGCTTTAAAAACCTGCACAAAATGACAGCGGATGCCATGAATTCCACGAGAAGTGATTGGACTTTAAAACAAACAGCAAACAAAGGAGGATGAATTGGTGAACAGCACCCAAGTTCATTGCTATGGCAACGGGTGATTAGGCCTTTCCAGTACACTGAGCTCACACAACAGTGGGCACACACACTCCCACACACACAGACAGTGAGAGCGGGCGAGCATGGGGAGACGAAATCATACTGCAGGGGTCACAAGGAATATTCCACCACAGTGAAAAACAAGTAGAGTTTTTTTAATCCAACCTTTATCTGTCTGTAAATGGACTTAATTTAACCTGGTATTCAGAGGGGTTTCTCCACATTTGTAACTCTGGACCCAGCAGACTTGGCTGTAGGGTAGAGCAATAATCCTCTAAAGTCCAATAATTAACTGTTTCAAAGTATTTTGGTATTAACAAAATATAATTGTAGCCAAATGTTTTGCCAAGACAGCTACAATAACATTACTGTAATGTGTTTCTTTTAGGTTTCCAAGTGGTTCTCATCTAAATGGAGCTGTTTTGTCTGAAAACTAAGTTCTAAGTTTAGTCATGCCTAATTTAGCCTTGTAATTATTAATATTCTGGGGAAAATATACACTCATAATATTACAAAGTACAGATGTTACTGCAACTCCTCTGAGGTCATCAGTCTAGTACAGGGATAGGCAACCTGCGCCTCCAGAGCCACTTGCGGCTCTTTAGCCCCTCCCCAGTGGCTCCATGTGGCTTTGACAAAAACTAAAATGAAAATGAATAGTTATTTATTTGTTTACATTTCAATTGTCTTTTATCATTGCTGTTGGCCTAAAGAAATTATCCCATTCTCTAGTGGTAAAAATGTGTAGCCTATACACCGAATAAAACAGTTAAAACCTCAATAGCAGTGGCTAGTCTTGAGTCTCCTTGACTAGCTATGGATTCCAATTTTTATTTTTATTTTTTTAAAAAAGTAAAATTCTTGGAGACAAATTACAAAATTTAATGTTGTGTGGACAGATTAATTTGCTTTCACCGCCAATGCTGCAGAGGTAAAATACCAAATAATCATGAATAACCAACCACAGAGGAGCCAAAAACATATTTATGGATGCTGATTTAGATCTGTTAGTAATGTTGATGGGCTAATTAAGACTATATAGGCTAGGTTATCTTCTTACTAAGGCTTAAATATATTTTGTGGCTCCAGGCAGATTTTTCTATATTATTTTTTGGTAAAAAAAAAAATAGCTCTTTTGTCTGACCCCTGATCTAATGCCATTACTACCTTGGATCTGTGACTCTTGCTCATCTAGTTGCAACACTCCTGGAACAAATTTAGTCAAGTCAATTTTATTTACAGTATATAACCCAATATCACAAATCACAATTTGCCACAGGGGGTTTTACAATCTCTACAGCATATGACACCCCCTCATCCCTGGGGAATTTGAAGACCAGGTCAATGCTGTGAGCAATTTGTCACAATCTCAGGGCCCCTCCTGAACACTTTTAGCAGTGTGGTACGACCCATCATTCTGCTGAGAGAGCCACTGCCATGAGTGAGTGTACTTGTCCCAGCATCCACATGAATGCCAGGACCCAAGGTTTCCCATTGTAATACGATGTTCAAAGTAATTCACTTCATCCGTCTGAGGTTTGATTGGTGTAAGTGCTGTATGGGGGCTCAGACACTCAAGTTTCTTAGTCAAACTTTCTTCATCTTGCTGCTCTCTACTGACCTTTTGACCTCACTCAGACAAGGACATGGAGCTTCTGTAATACTGCGACACAATACCTGGTTTCACTGACAAGTTATGTGGAAATATCAGAGTTAAAGTTTGGACAAATGAAATGGACATTATGGGATACAGAAAGGGACTGACCATCTTTTTGTCCAGTGCAAAATATGTGCACCAGCTTAACAGTAAAAAGACTTAACAATAACCTGTTGCAGCACTTATTATTTCCTGATTTTTATCCATCTTCCTCTATCTAGAGAGTAAGATCAGAAAACCAGCGTGTGACCAACTGACTGTCGAAACGTTAACTCCACCCTCACTATCTGTTCTCTGTGGTCAGAGGCTTGTTTGTCATGGTACAGAACAGATGGATCTACTTACAGCATCTAAGGAATGTTAAATGCAGCAGAACACTCGCTGCTCAGCATTTTTTCACCAACTGATTTATTGAAGACTGTACCCCTCCACATTTTAGCATCAAAACTAAGCCCCATGTAACTTACATGAACAGGTTAAGAAAAACAAAACACTCAAACTCTATTTCCTGAACAAAGAAAATCTCCAGAGGCAATGTAATGTTTTCTGTCATACTGCTTCATCATGCCATTTCATCCAGAATGATATGATACTCAGTGCTGTTTATTCTTTATCCCTACCATGCTGCAGCACAAATGAAACTGAGCAGATGTTTGCAGGTGGTTTGGTTGCGTTTCTGATCATTTTGCAATCTGCAATTCCCCCACAGTGGATGTGTGACTCTCCAAAACTGCCAAGCGCTCAAACCATCGGCTTACAAGCATACTGGGAATGTCATACCAAAGATATGTGCAGCTGACTCTTAAATTTGCACACCCAAACAAGAAGGTACGTACACACAAAACAATGTAACAACCATAAACAACAAAACCAGCCTCACTGTCTTTAACTAAACCAAAGTCTCACGCTCCTTTACCTCCAACAGAAATGCCACTTTTCCCTGGAAGGAAAACATGTAGTTAAACAAATATGCATCCCCTGAGATGAAGCACAGCTCACACATCCACTTACATGCATTCAAACAACCAGACATCCATACACTATAATCCCAAGAGGGTGGGCTTCTTGTTGCTTGCTTGATCGCCCACCACCACGTTTAGAAGAAAAAAAAACATGTGAGCATGAGTGTGTGAGAGGAACAGAGGGGGCAGGGGGTGCAGCCGGGGCGCTGAACAGTGCCACTGAAGCCTCAGAAAAAGGACCTACAGATTTCATGAGCTCAGGACAAAAACAAAAAACTGGTTGGTAAGGGGAATCAAGTGATGACGAAGGGCAGGAAAATGTGATGGTGTGAGAGTTCAGACGGTGCTGGAAACTTTCATCAGAGGAATTGGGAAGTTGAGGAGGAAGGGACCACGTACATATAAGATAACCACACAAGCTCACTGTCTGTGTTCACTCAATCGTCAGCCACCACCGGAGGTAAGTTCAACAAAATGGCATGCTGTCCTTGTTAAGAGAGTGCTGATTGCTACTTATTTTTAACATACTTGGTAAAGATAATGAGTGCAGATGATTTCATAATGAAATTAATCTAAATAAGATAAGGATAGCGATCAATAAGTTACATCAGCAATAATCTATAATCTATATAAAATACAACCTTTTGTATACAACCTTTTGTACATATTTTAACCTTGATTTTGTTAAATAATGTGTATGTTAATGTGTAAAGCACAATACTGCCCATAGGATTCTTGGTTTGTGCTGATTTCAGTAAATTCTTTTGTTAGAAAATGTGGTTTATTTAGGGTAACTTGAGTTTTAACACTACGTTAGATAAAGTGGTAATCTAAAACCTTTTATATAAAATATGAATTAACTTGGCTGGTTTGACTGCTGCTCTCTGGCGACACGGCTCCCCACTTTGCTAGTTCAGTATTTTCATGACAAAGTGCTGATCTTTCAGCTCTGGAGAAAGGGGGAAAAAATCAAAGCAATTAATGGTGAACTGGAAATGCTTTAGCCATTACACTGTGCTGCAGAGCATTCCAGTTTGTCTCAGCCGGCAGCAGACAGTGGTTTTAGTTGGACTGGGATGTTATAATATATACCACAGAGGAAACATGGTTTAGCTGTCAGGTTTTATTGATTTTGCATCTAGAGGCAGTGATGCTAGAATGTGTCATGTGTCTGAAAGCTGCTGAAGCTGCTTTAAGTCATTGTTCCTGACCTCTTTTAATGTAGTATGTTTGCCACTGCAAAACGTTCAAGGGGAGGGGAATTATAAACAGATAACACATTAATTTGACTTTATTTTCATGTAGATGCATAATCAGATACATACCCATGACTTAAATATGAACTTTGATCCTTCAAATTTACAGAAGTAAAGAAAAGGGAAGTGGTGATACTGATGAAACCAGTGGGTGTTGCCCCACCAAACCGTCCATCAATCAAATAAGAAGGAAATTTAATAATAACTAATATTACTAGGGGTTAGGATTATTGACAGTGGTAGTAAAAGCATTGAATACTGGTCAGAGGTGGAGGAAGTACTCAGAAATTTAACATACGTAAACATACTATAGTGCAAAAATACTCTGGAACCAGTAAAAATCATGCATTTAAAGTCTTGCTCAAGTAAAATTATGCAACTACAACCATAAACATATATTTAAAGTAACAAAAGTAAAAGTGCAAATTTCTTTAGAATGGGCCATTTCAGAATAACTACTTTATATACTGCTGGGTAGCTTAATCTATAATAATACATCATAATTTAATAACTTGTAAGTGCAGTTATGAAATATAAATACTGGAGTAAAAAGTACGTTTGCCTCTTAAATGCTGAGTAGTAAAAGTATAAAGTAACATAAATTGAAATACTCAAAGTACAAGTAAGGCAAGCTTGTACTTAAGTGCAGTATTTAAAAGTAAATATACTTAGTTACATTCCACCACTGGTACTGATAAAGTAGGAGTACTGGTGGGGTTGGGAGTAAAGAGAAACGTGTTAAAATAGCACAGTCATAATGTTTTACGAACAATGAAAACATTATTTTCCCTCTCACAGCTGGAACTCAGCACCGCACCTCTTAAATGTAAGCAGACATGAGAAAATGTATTGAAAATGGAAACAGCTGTGATGCACCAGGATGTATTTTATGACCACGTACCTTTGATGTGAAAATGAGGGAAAGAAAGAAAGAAAGAAAGAAAGAAAGAAAGAAAGAAAGAAAGAAAGAAAGAAAGAAAGACAATAAATCTGGTACCTCTGCTGCTGAGCTCATTTGAGGGACATAGTGGTTGGTCTCTTTAGAGAGTTACTTCCTCGGAAAGACTCTCTCTGCACCCTAATACACCTCAGCCACTGAGAAACAACTCAAGCTTGCCAACCTAAGTTGCAGAACTTTAAATGGATTTGTATGGAGAAGCGGGTCATTATGTTGGCACAGCTTTGCCTTTGGAGCCTGCTGTGCCATCACAAATAGTGAGCCCAGCCTCCGCCACAGCCTCAAACATGTGCAGGCAGGCTCTTGTGTTTAGATGCACTGTAGACACAACACAGAGATCATTTTGCTTGTGGCAGCAAACCAAACACTATGTCCATATTTAGTGAGGGAATACTCTGTGGTTTGGGAATTTACTTGTAAAAAAAAATCTGTGGCAAACTTTACATGTGAGCTCCAAAAATGCTACTGAACACTGAATACATGGTTTTAATCCCAAAAGGCTGCTAAGCATGGGGATTTACCAGCCAACCCTGTTGGCACTGTTGACGGGCAACGCTCCCAGCCGCAGGCAGCAAAGTACAACGCTGGATCAATTTATGCAAATGTCTCGTTTTTGGTTGAAACAAGAATGCTGAGGCTGCAACATGTAGGCACTGTTACTAATTAGAGTTGCCTTCAGTATAACTGCCTTGTTATGGTGGTGATTTAAAGTGCAGAGAATCCACAGTTTGTGCCTGTTTTTGCAGTGAGAGGAGAAAAAACAGACCACAGTCTCAGTCCTGATAACATATAACTATTGTACATCAAATCTCAGAGAGCAATGCCGTTTCCTTCACGGGCAAGAGTTGACCATGGTATTGTGGTACAAGCAATTCAGCAATTTCAAATTTAAATCAGAATTACTTTTAATGCTTTATCTCTACTGTTTTGTGTTACTGGCACCTTTATGGTATTGTTGGTCATCAGCTTTTAGAGATAGGCACTGGCATCAACCTGTGAAAAGCTCAGCACTGACCTGAAGAGATACTCCAGCAATTACTAGTTCTGGAGCACCTACTTGAAAAATAATGGGCAAAATAAAGCAGCAAAGGCCAACATAAACTAATTTTTAGTTGAGCCACAGAGGACACTGAACATAGACAAGCTGAGTAGAAGTAGTCCCAGTGACTATTTAACTGACTTTGACATGTGATATTATTGGAATCCCCCTTTAAAGACAAAATAGGTATATTTAGCATGAAAAGACTGGCATGCTCACAAAGCCCTTTGCCATCTAAGTAAATCTGTACAGGATTTGTCACCAACCTTGACCATAACATAGCTGTTTCTTTTGTTCTAGGTTACATCATGGACCTGACCCTGACCCTTCATGTGCTCCTACTTCTCTGTTCCCTCCATGCTGTTGTTTGGGCGTGTCCAGATGGATGCAAATGTCAAGAAACCAAAATACTTTGCAGTGGCCTCTCGGAATTCCCCACAACTGTGCCCTCATCTACCACTACCCTCTACTTCTCCAATTGCAGTATCTACTCCCTAAGACCTGAGGATCTGGCTGATTTCTCCAATGCTCTTGGCATTTTTGTGATTAAAGACACTGTTTTGAGAGAAGTGCGCACTGGCACATTTGATTCCACTCAAAACGTAGGTGCCTTAGCGTTTACTACCACGGAGCTGCAGGATCTCCCTGAGGCCTTGTTCCAAAATCTTCAGAAGCTCGAGTCTCTGAATCTGAAGAGCAACAAACTCCTAGTACTCCGCCCCAACTGGTTTACCCCACTGGCACAGCTGAAACTCCTTGACCTCAGTAAGAACCTTTTCACTTCTGTACCTGTGGAAACTTTTCACCCTCTTACTGAGCTACAGTACCTTATGCTTTCTGGAAACAATATCAGTCAACTACCTAGAGAGACATTTAAAGGTCTCTCAAACCTAAAAACCTTACGACTTAACAAAAACTCACTACAGGAACTCCCCCTTGGCATTTTCGATGACCTTGCAGACCTGGAGGAACTATCCTTACATGACAATCTAATCACTAATCTCCACCAGGATTTGTTCTCCAAGATGTCGAAACTCCAGAAGCTGTTCCTCTCCCACAACAGGCTCACATCTCTTCCACAAGGGATCTTCTTAAACATGCCCCTCCTTTCCCAGGTCTCCCTTTATGAAAACCAGCTGGAGAGTCTGGGACCAGGGGTGTTTGGGCCCATGCCCCTGCAGGAGTTATGGCTGTATGACAACAAACTGAGGCATTTGGAGGATAACACATTCAAGAACCTGACTCAGTTGCATCTCTTGGTGCTCAGTCGTAACCAGATCAGCTCCGTATCCACCAGGGCCTTTGAAGGGTTGGAGCAGCTGGGAGAGGTATCACTTCACACCAATCTGCTCTCAACCCTACAAGCTGGGACTTTCCAAGGTCTGCCGAATCTAGTCAACATTTCCTTGGAGCACAACTTTATCAGCTCCCTCCCTTCAGGTTTTCTCAAGGGCCTGAGCAACCTGGGACAGATAGACTTGCGAAATAATTCCCTTCCCAACCTGCCACAGGAGAGTCTAGATGCCCTCACTGCAGCAAAGGAAGTTCTTTTGCAGCAGAATCCCTGGAGGTGTGACAAGGATATTCTGCCACTTAAACACTGGCTGACACAGCACCCAGCCAAGACCAACCAAACTCTCGTAGTCTGTGAAACACCTTTCAGTCTGAGCGGTGAGATAATTGTCCTACTGGCAGAAGAAAACTTCCTGCCTCTCAGCTCTACAGCGGAGCCTGTGCTGACCTCAACGGAGAAGAGGAGGAAACCACATACTCCTCCAACTAAACGAAGCACTCCCTCACCTGCTGTCAAGACCACCCCCACCTCAGAGCATGAGGAGGTCACCAGCGGCGGGCAAGGGGACAAAGGAACAGTTTCTAATGATACTTCAATCATCCTAATCGTCATCGCAGTAGTGGCCACTGTCATCATCAGCACTGTCATTATCAGCTGTGTGTGCTGGAAGAGGAACAAGAGAGGCAGGGGAAATATAGGCCGCAGAAGTAAGAACTCTGTGCTGTAGATTAGACCACCCAATACTAGCAACCCGAGAACTCTTAAAGCCAAGGGAAAATGCTCACTGATTACTGTGGTTTATTCGGAAAATGTGGAGCCCAGAGTTGATTTTAGGGCCTCAAAGGCAACAGAAAGGACCTCTTCATCTTCATTCAGATGGACCAGCTAGAACAAACTAGTTAACCTTTGAATTCATTTGTTTTTTAATGATCATATTTACCAGCCAGTATTTATGTGTGCTGTAAAAAGAGAGCAGACAGTCTATGTACTAACGGTAAAAAAACCCCTCATCTTGTGGGCAACCGGACATTTGGTGAATGTAAAATCAGATGCACTGAAACAGTGAGCTTTTTAAAGTAGAATTAAGACTGCATTCAGTATTTTGTTCAAACTATTTTCCATTTTTCAGTATTAATAACTGCAGTTTGATGATGGCTTTTTGTGCTAACAGCAATACATTTAGGAGACAGTTTTATTTTTTGTGCAAAATGGCATTCTGACTCAACTGTAACAGTTCATTCTATGGTTTCTTACAATGCAACATGTTATGTTGAATAAATGCACTACTTTTAGTGGGAGCAACCTTACATTGTGTTAATCATTCAGTGTACTAAGTGGTATTACATGCAAGCTTGTCCTTTATCAACACATTATTCAGGAGGGGGATAAAACTCCAAGTTATAACTAGAATTAACGCCTCGTGGTTGTATGCCTCCATGAACCAGTCAAGTTGCAGTTGACATCTATGTCTGTCCAAACTCACATGTAGCCACGACAGCTGACAATACAAATTCTAAAACATCGATGCTTCACAAACATCTTCAACCCCACAGCACAGAGGATCTATACAATCAGTGCAGTTTTAAGATGGGGGCCAAAGATTTGTCACCATTTCAATATCCGACCAAATGCCTCCCCTTCTGTTCCTGCCACAGCCAGAAAAGTGCTTTTGAAGATCATTATAATGTCACAGTGAAGTTGACCTTTGACATTTTTTAAATAAAATGTCATCGCTTAATTTTATTCTATTTGACGTTTCTGTGACATTCTGTCAGAATTAGCATATAAGTTCATAACTTATGGCCAAAAACATGTTTTGTGAGGTCACTGTGACCTTGACCTTTGGCCAGTATAATCCATTCAGTTCAGTCTTGAATCCAGGTAGACGTTTGTTACAAATTTGAGGTACAGGCCATCTGGAAATATTGCATCAATGAGAATAAGATAGACGCAAGGTCACAGTGACCTGGACATTTGACCACCAAAATTTAATCAATTGTTGATCAAATGTTGAGCCCAAGTGGACATTTGTGCCAAATTTTAATATTACCTTAAGGCATTCTTGAGATATCGCATTCATGACAAGAGGATGGACAGATGGTTGGATGGATGGACAGACAGATACCCCAAAATATAATGCCTTCAGCCATGGCTATCACCAGTGCCAGAGGCATATAAATAGAGAGTGGCATTATACTGACATACTGTATCAAACTTTCAGTGTTAAGACTGATAATAACATATTACCAGCCAATCATCTAACTTGTGTCTACTCTCCTCCCTATTAGATCAATTATATATAAAAAGGCTGCCATCTAACGGAAGGAAGTACGAACAGTGTTCAAAACATTTGATTAAAATCCAGCTACTCCACCTTTTCCTTCTCCTGCAATTACTGATACCAGCCAAAACAAACCAGTTACAAATGAATGTTTAACTGTTGTCTGACAGTAACAGTGCTCTGAAAGGAAGTTAAAACAAAACATAATCAACAAACTGGAGATTAATGCATGTGAAATACAGGTTTCTGCTTTTCCTGATGTAGGAACAGATACGTGTATGTTTTTTAAAAATAAAAACATTGTTACATTCCAAAGAGTATGTTAATGCTGGCATGTATGTATGTGCATGAATGACGACTATTCAAGTTTTAATTTGTTGTTTATGCTACTGTCCAAGGTAAATAACATACCATACCTACCACATCAGGTGGCAGGTAGTGCAGTGGTGAAATCTTATGCCGTAAGAAGTACAGAAGTACTGTATAAGAGTATAAGAAATGAGAAAATAGGTAGAGCAGCACAGTAAAGGCCTAAAATATATTAAAAAAAAAAAAACTTCTGTCCTTGCTCTTATCTCAAGCTGCAGAAGTGTGTTACACCACGCCTCACATGAGATGCAACACACTCTATAGAAAAGATAACTAATGAGACCGATCTTGTTTGTGTCTCCCCACTGCTGTAACGACTCGTTTCATATTGGGACAGAAAATAATAAGGTAGGTTTTGGCATTTGACTGAACAACATGTAGATTTAATGATAACTTGATATAGCAAATTTTTTTATGATGTTATTTGATACTTGACCACTCATATACCATCACTAGGAAGAGAAATTATGCCTAAAACTGCCTTCTAAATGTGTATACAAGTTAAAAGTCCAAGTAAAATCTACTAGGTTTTATAAATTGTACCTTCTCACATTTTTTTTTAATAGTGAATGAACATGGCAAGAGGAGAAATCGTGGTTCTTTTTCTGTCTTTACTGTTTGAGTCCTCATTAACTCAAAAACAATGTGAAAAGGAGACAGACTGCCCCAAAGAGACCCAGGCTGTTTTCAGTACCTCTACAACAGAAATCCCACGCATCCTAAAACCAGGTGTGACAGAAGTTTTCTTTGTGGACAGCCTAATTGACACAATCCCCAAAGCAGCCTTTGTTGAAAACCCCCATCTTGAAAAGGTGGAGTTCATGAGCACTACCACGACATCTATTGAGCCAGGAGCTTTCGAAGGTTTGGTAGAACTCAAGCATATTGAGATCTCCAGCACTCCATTAAAGTCGATACCAGTGGGAGTCTTTAAAGACCTCAGCAACCTGGAGAAGCTTGTAATAAAGCTTAACAAGCTCCGTAGTCTGGAGAACGGCCTGTTTGAGGGCCTTACAAAATTACGAGAGCTCCTTTTACACATGAACGAGATAGAATCGATTGAAGATGGGACTTTTGATGAACTCGACAACCTCACAGTGCTCCATTTGGCTAAAAACAACCTCTCCGCTGTATCTACCAGCTGGTTCTCAAACCTAAACAAACTACAGACGCTACGGCTTTATGAGAATCAACTGACCACCATTCCTGAAGATATTTTGCAGAATCTGCCAAACCTAAAGGAAATTGGCTTGCAGGGAAACAAAATAGCAGAATTGTCACCTAATCTATTTCCACATAAAGACAAACTAAATAAGGTGTGCCTGGATAGTAATCACCTGACTAGTTTACCTGAAGGATTCTTCATTGGCTTCCCTCAGCTTAAAACACTGACCCTACAGAAGAATAAACTGACAAGTCTACCACCTGTGCTTTTTGGAGAAATGCCTAAATTGACAGAGTTAAGCCTGAGTCAGAACAATCTCAGCGCTCTTCCTAAAGGAATATTCAGCCCTCTGAAGAAAGTCAAGAAGTTAGATCTGTCTAAGAATCAATTTGTCACCTTTTATGCTGAGAACTTTGAAGGTCCTGAGAGGCTCACAGACCTGAATCTACAGTACAACAAGATAAAGTCACTGGACGTAGATGTGTTTGAAAAGCTACAATCACTGATCACACTCAAGCTAGCTCACAACGACCTCCAGACGCTTCCTGGGGATATTTTTGAGCCTTTAACAAAACTGAGAAAACTTTACCTCAGTGACAACCCTTGGCACTGTGACTGTAATCTGATAGAGCTTCACCTCTGGATGAAGACGAACTCCGACAAGCTTGTGTCTCCTGCTGTCTGTGAGTATCCAGAAGATCTAAAAGGACAAGAAATAAAATCATTACCAGAAGATCAACTTATCTGCCCCCCCCTCCCCCCCACAACCACAACCACAACTACCACATCACTCCCAACTACAGAACCAACAACCACCACTCTTACTACCACATCATTCCCAACTACAGAACCAACAACCACCACTCTTACTACCACATCACTCCCAACTACAGAACCAACAACCACCACTCTTACTACCACATCATTCCCAACTACAGAACCAACAACCACCACTCTTACTACCACATCATTCCCAACTACAGAACCAACAACCACCACTCTTACTACCACATCACTCCCAACTACAGAACCAACAACCACCACTCTTACTACCACATCATTCCCAACTACAGAACCAACAACCACCACTCTTACTACCACATCACTCCCAACTACAGAACCAACAACCACCACTCTTACTACCACATCATTCCCAACTACAGAACCAACAACCACCACTCTTACTACCACATCACTCCCAACTACAGAACCAACAACCACTATTCTCACTACCACAACACCACTTCCTACTACAACAATAACAACAACCACAATGCCAACCACCACTACACCCCTTACAACCACCACACCCATCACAACACTTCCAACGACAGAACAAACAACCACCATCCTTACTACCACAACTTTGCCTACCACCACAACACCTCCCACAACCACCGTAGCCATCACCACATTGCCAGCCACAACACCAACAACCACTTTGCCAACTACGACTCTTGTCTCCACCACACCACTAGCCACAACCACAACAACACCAACAACTACTTTTCTGCCAACAACCACACCCACAACAACAATTCCACCTACTACGACAACTAAACCCACAACTGCTATGACCACAACTACACCTTCAACAACTACGCCCACAACCACTACAACCACAACTACAGCTACAACAACTAAGCCCACAACCACCACTCTTCCAACTACCCAAACAACGACACTTCCTCCACAAACCACTCCAGTGAACTTCACCTGTCCCATGGAGCCAGTCATTCAGGAGCCATCCACTTCCTTCATGCATCAGTACAGAGACAAAGTTCAGGGGTGCAAATCTCAGATGATGATCTACATCGCACTGCTGGTGGTGGAAATCACCTCCACATTGGTACTGGCTAAGTTCACACTGTCTATTTACCGCCTGCTGCAGCGCAGGGAGAGGATGAACCATAGGATCAAACTCACTCGCTTCACCTACAGAAGGGAGATCATCCTCAGGCCTCTATGAGAGGCAGAGACTGAAGGACAGCACTTTAGAGGAGCTCACTCTTTTGATGCCAGTGATGGTAAACGGCCTCATCAGCAGCCAAAGCATCCCTAGGTAAGATGCTAAATCTCTAATTACTCATATAAAGAGCAACATGTAATATTAGCAAAAATGTTAATCGAATAAAAATAAAATTATTGCTGTGTATTCCTAAAATTATCATGTTATGCTGCTTGTAAGCACAGTAATGTGTTATATGCATAATGTATTCTACAATGATTAAAAAACTCTGTCATGACATGACTGAAGTCCAGGAACTTGGCCACTAAGAACACAATTGTACAGCAGGGGGAGACAGAGATCCATGAGACTTAATTTTCTGTCTCATTTACAGAAAACACAAGGAGATATGGAAACTTTATCTAACACAATCTAGGATTGATGAATACGTGTCTGTTATTTAGATGACATTTTGTAAATTGAATAAAATGTATTGGCTTGTTTATTAAGTATTACAGCTTTAACTTTTCTTCATTTGTAGTTTTCTGTTAAAGTAGCAAACTTACTTTATAAAAGCTGAAATTATTGTATTGAAATTGATCTTTTTATCTAAACAAATGAATCCCACAGGTCATTTCATGAAGAGAAAACATTGAACAGGGGTATAGGACTGGGATTTGTGTTTCATAGGGTTTTCTTCCTGGTAACTGAGAGTTAAACATATTAATTAGGCTTTATTGGCAGTAGCACAGAAAGACAACGATAGGCCAGATTCATTAAGTCTGTGTGAGCATACGTGTGTGCGCATATGTGTGTGAGATGATAAAATAAAAAGCTAAAATTCCCTTAAAATATAGTTTACTAGAGCAGAGTAATGACAATAACATTGAACAGTAACTATGAGGTTAAGTGTCAACTTTCTTTTTGAGGATTTTACATAAAAGTTTAATGAACTTTGTGTGGCTCTTTATACATTAACTAAAAGGCATCTAAAAGGTAAAGGGGAGTTTGAAACTCAAAACTGTCCACACCCTAGACTGCCTTAAAACTTAAACCTCCTTGTTACCAAATAAAGCCACACCAGTGAAAACATATCACTGTACAGTATATCACAGAATAACTACAAATACTGCAAGTTGAACTTTGTATTTTGTTCGAGATGTCACTATTTCTAAGATTTACATGAGCAAATAAGCTTATTTATGACTGTTATAATCAGTGTTTTTGTTATAGATTTTTATTAAACTGAAAACTTTCCTTTCCTTCATTGTGGTCTTTCATGCTTCTTTATTATATCATTGTTGTTTTTTTATTTGTGTTTTTACTTTTATGACTTGTTCAAACTGTAGCCAACTACGGTTTCCTCTCAAGGGAACTCTAACAACCAAAATTGCATAATTCATTAATATGTTTTGTTAGCCTTTAAGGCAAAAACATCTGCGCAGTGATGTTATGGTTTTATTTTCACCAAACCTACATAAAATAACACTCACCGAGTAACTATTTATGCTCCGAATACTGACTGAAACAACAACAGATGAAATGGAGAAACAGTGGAAACGCTACAGGATAAAATGTCAACAACAGTATTAATAGTAACGCTGCATAAACATAGATTAATGTACATGAATCTGTTCCTCCTGTGCACACTAGGAGACTTCCCACTACACCAACCCTCCTGGAGTGCGAAAAATATTAATTATTTCAGAACAAAGTGTAGGTAGAAACAACCCAGCCCACTATGACCTGCACATTTCTGTCTGTCATGTTGAGAGCATGTACAGCAAAGTGTCAGCATCTGCTCTCAGAAGCCACTGCACTTTGGATGCAAATTGTAGTATTAAAGATATAAAGATGTCTGCCAGCTGAACCATTAATAAACATTCATTCATTTTTTTCCATTCATTTTCCATATCCGCTTATCCTGTTAGGGGTCGCGGTTAGGCAGAAGCCCATACCAGATGAAGGCAGACAAATTCACGCCTACAGGCAATTTAGGGTCACATTTTTGTTTCTTTGTTGATGCAAAAAAGAAACTCAGTAGTGTGGAGATACATAGCTATGAATCTCTTCCACTAGAGGGCATTTCTGTATCGGATAAAGCAGCAACTTACAAAAAGAAAGACTACAGAAAGATTTACTGTTTCACTTGTTAAAATGTCCCCAGTGATGTTTCTTCCCTCACTAAAACTGTTGTATTGAGTAACAGAGCAGATTCCTGTTGAAATCAAGCGACACAGACAAGAGAATCTGGTTTGAAGTAAAATAAAATATGTGTTCATATTTAATCAGATGGGATCCAATCTGAGACTACTCCAGACACGGCAACTTACATAAATCCCTTTAGAGGAGTCTTCTGAGAGGGAAAAAAATGTTATGAAGTTGTGCCAGACGGCAAGGCTTGTGAATAAAGAGACTGAATGAGGGTAACACAACTTTGCTTTATCAGATTTACCTTCAGGCGTAGACACAAAGAGATGGCTGTGTTACATCAGATAGTGTTCTGATGCTGTGAGAAGGAAATAATAAATAAGTAGCTTCATCAGAAAGCACAAAATGTTAACCAAAATGAAATGCATTTGTTAATATCAGCTTCTAAATCATACAGCAAGTCTTAACCGGTCACTGAAAGTACAAAATCAAATGTCTTATACTGACACCAACATGCTGCATAACTCAACTGTAGAGATGTGCTGCTAAATATTTCATCCCGCTCTGAACTGCAGCTACGTGTCATGCACGGTTCGCTATTGTTAAGTCCTCTCCTGTGATGTTGCATCACAAAGCTATTCTTGTCTCCAGATGAAGTAAGCAGTCTGATGTCTTTATTATTTATCCCGATTTGAGTGACTGGTGTATTTTAGTAAGCTCTATCCTTGCTTCCCTGTGTCTCTGTGATTGCAGATGAAGCAGCTGCAGTTCAGCGACTTTGTGATTCTCTGAAAGGGCAAAAAAGGAGGCACGTGTGAAAACACCCAGTTCAGTTGTTACTCTGAAACATTTATTGATTTATTTATGGGCCGAAAAGTTGTTAGATTTAAATATGAGAATCACCTAATGAATACCCCCCATGTGTAAATGTTTGACTGTAAATTCAAATTGACAATAATACAAAAAATAGAAATACAGAGGACGTGACTTCAGTGTGTCCTTAATGGTAGCTATGAGTCTTCCAAGCACTGTAATGTGCAAGCACCTCAGCATATGAGTGAATTACAAGTAATCCTTAACAGGTGATCTTTATATTCAGTAATTTCTGTAACCACTTATCCTGTTAGGGGTCGCGGGGGTGCTGGAGCCTATCCCAGCTGACATTGGCCAAGGGGCAGTGTACACCCTGGACAGGACACCAGACTATCGCAGGGCTGACACATTCACACCTACGGCCAATTTCACCAATTAACTTGCATGTCTTTGGACTGTGGGAAGAAGCTGGAGTACCTGGAGAAAACCCACGCTGGCACGGGGAGAACATGCAAACTCCTCACAGAAGGGCCCGACCACCCCAAGTCCTCACTGTTTGTTCTCGCTGTAGAGAACTCCAACACTTTCAATGTAATCATTTTGCCTCAGTTATTATTGAGAAGAAAGACTTATTTATTAATTTCAGGGTCAGCTTTGGTCTTTCTGGTCCATCCTAAACTTTGGCCGTGTTAATAAAAAGTATAGAAAGTTAACATTACAGAGTGTGTATTTGCCCAGGCGTATACACCAGGGTGTAAATAGACTTGTTGGTTATGGACACCTGGCTGATTGCATCTGCTATGATGCTATAGCCTACGCAACCAGGTATAAATAGCTTCAGTGGCTATTCCACCACAGGCACAAATTGTCTGACAAATCTGACATATCTGTAGATGAATTGTTGTCTACAGATACCTGGGTGCAAATAGCCTTTATCATATTACTATCATGCTGGCCTCAAAATGATCACTGTTTCTCTGTTTACCTTATTACGTACGTCTTAACATATGCTCTGACTTTAGCGTTAGATAAGCAACAACTTCCCTCTGCTCAACAGAAACAATACAAATACTCAAGATACATGAGTGGTCACAAGATGGTGGTGGTTAAGGCGATACCTGGAGAAAAGCATATTTGTTTTTCTTTTCTGACTTTCCTCTCATTTTTATGTGTTTTTATTTTTGAAATACTGAATACCCCTGGGGCGACACGGTGGTGTGGTGGTTAGCACTGTTGCCTCACAGCAAGAGGGTTGCCGGTTCGATCCCGGGCGTGGGAGCCCTTCTGTGTGGAGTTTGCATGTTCTCCCCATGTCAGCGTGGGTTCTCTCCGGGCACTCCGGCTTCCTCCCACAGTCCAAAGACATGCAGACTGGGGACTAGGTTAATTGATAACTCTAAATTGTCCGTAGGTTTGAATGTTAGCGTGAATGGTTGTCTGTCTCTATGTGTCAGCCCTGCAATAGTCTGGCGACCTGTCCAGGGTGTACCCTGCCTCTCACCCGATGTCAGCTGGGATAGGCTCCAGCCCCCCCGCGACCCTCAAGAGGATGAAGCGGTTAGAAGATGAATGAATGAATACCCCTTTGAAGCCTCGTATAAGTATAAAGTTATAGGCAGTTAAACTGAAGAGTTTTGCTGTTCAGATTGATTCATTTGAGGCAAAAGCTGGGAGTCTACTGATGTACAGTATCCCTACTTAGGATAGTCTTGAGGGGTTTCTGTATATCCTGAACAGCTCTCCTGCGTGAGTGTAAAAGCCATAATAGCATCATTATAATGCTTTAGGAAAAGCAATAAGAAAGGCATAGACGGGATAAAAAGATCTCTTCTTACACTTCCTGTTTTATTCATCTATGGGTTATTTTCTCCCTTTTTAATCAGCTCTGTCACTTTGTCAAAGTCCCAACATTCACAATTCTAACACCACCATATTCGACCAATCATTATCTTTCTCCCTGTATTCCTCGAGCCAATCAGACCCCAAAAGCTACTCTTTCAGACCTGCTATTGCCCCACCTCCCCATCACCACCATAAGCTCCAGGATGTTCACAGAGATTTAATCGAGAGTTTCCATCAACCACCTGCTGGCTTCACTCCACCACCAGCGAGATCATCATCCTAGTGAAGTCCAAATGCCAAAGTCTCTCTCTGTTCCTGACCTCAATAAATATCAATAAAAACTTCCAATTTATCTTTAATTATTGAAACAGCTTTGGCGTACTGGCAGCTCCAGTTGTACATTCAAAACTATGTATCTGTTTCATTCCAGTGCATCCATCGAAATGTCCTACTTTACGTCTAGGAACTTCAAAAGCAACAATTCATATCCTTGGGTGAGACTACTTCCTGGTCAGCCAACCCCTGAGGACGAAGCTCCAAATGTGAACTGCCTGACCACCTCAAGCAATCTGCATTTTGAAAACAATTTCTTAAAAAATGTTACTACTGGCAATTTTATGATTTATATTAAATTAGCTGTCTCATTCAAGTTTGCTGCTCACGGCTCTGTCTCGGAGCAGTTTTTCTCATAACAACTTATTACATTTTTTTGTTAAAACTCACAGTGTAGAAGTCCAAGTGTACCTGAGACAAAACAATGAATTTGCCAACAATAGCTGACATCAAAAGGCCAGTTATATCTTACAAGCTCATAGGTGACCTTGCCATGAGGCAGTTAGACTATAATGACTGGCTGGAGCTACGTATTTGCTGACTATGGAGTTTTATGCCCTGCTCTGAAGGTTATCTAGGTTTAAATCTTTCCAAAGCAAGGTAATTGTGCCTCTGCTACATGGGCTTACATTTGACAATACGAAACCGACCTCTTCTTTCCACAGAAACGTGCAATGAGGTGGAGGGCAGAGGATTACATTGTTGTTCATAAACATAAAGAAGGGTTGCATGGTTGTTGTAGGGATCAAACCCCTTTTGCACTTTCTAAAAGACCTCCTGATGGATTACAACCAGCTGATCTAAAATAAGCACGGCGGAATCTGCAGCAGAAATCCTTGGAGCTAATAAAATATAGTGCGGGTAGCCAAAGTGATTAAACTATAACTTCAATAACTTCAAACTTGCACTTATCTCCCCTTGGTGATCCTTTCTATTATAAGAAAACATGTGCTCAATTCAGCTCACCTTAAATTTTCATTTTTAAATTCGACGCCTTCACAGTTGCACAGTTTTAGATGAGCTAAACGATCCTCTTCCAGTGGCAAAAGAACTTGTCATATCCCTTGAAGCCTCTGCTTTTAGGGTAGGATAAGCCTGCAAGTCCTGCTAATGAGCCTGAAATGGAGCTGAAGAGGTAATTGCGTGTGAAAAGGGCAATGTGCTGAAGAACATAAGAGGCCATAAAATGAGGAGGAGCCCATTACAGCCAAACTAAGACATTTCAACTGGAAAATAGCATGAAGTAAGCAGGCAGATTTTCAGCTGGGGTGGAACACCTGATTACCTGGGGTTAATGACCAACAGAGGCTTATAATAGAGAATATGTGGAACATACGATAGAGATGTGGCTGACTGAATTTCGAGCACTCTACTGCCCATTCTTCACAGTATTTTCTTTCTTTATGAAGTCAAGAGAAGAGAGAAAACTCTTGGGGGTGATTCAATTCTTGATTAACTGTGGCTTCAGAATAATAATCTTAAGTCAAAAGTCAGTTAGAAAAAAAAGCATACAATCTCAACTGATGTGCATTTCTGCAAGACGTTCACATCCCCTTTTGTGAGTCTTGACAAAAGTCATTTTAGGAAACTGCCAAGTAGAAGTGGACCAGGCGGATTGAGGGGAACTGCAAAAGGAATGACAACACTTCACATAAGCCGATCCAATCACACTGACCACCACAAGTTCATGACATGTAATGGGCATTTTTACTTCAAAGCCTTATATAGTGATATTTTTAAAGGTCCCACTGAACTTTCTTATTCTGTTTTATTAGTAGGAGCAGTGGTATCTTACATGAACACAGCATTGTCTGCCAAAGTTCAAACAGATGAGAAAGACTTTTGCTTTAATGATTTATTCCATGCTACTCTCACAAGATTGAAGTGGGCAGGGCTTAGTTGGAAAAACGTGACATCACATATTCCCATGCACCAATCAGAGTTTGGCAATATTTGAATCAAAATCTGATGACAGTTGTTTGTTCATGTGGTCAATCACTTTGGATGAACCCACACAGTCCTGGTGAAGATTATCTGCATTTTTGGGTTTTAACCAGAGCATGTGAGCGGAGCAGGGAGCTGAAGGATTTTGTGTTGAGTGAGGAGCAGCTATTTTTTTTTTTTAAAAGGTGGAGCGGAACCTTATCTCTTGCTCCAATTTCGCTCCGGTCGCTCATGCCCCACGCAGAATGCATCTTTGCACCTGCACACACCCACACTATTTTCTTTCAAAACTATGGAGTTTACTGTGTACTTCAGAAAAGAAACTGAGAAGAGAAGCAGCGGTACCTTGGAGAACAGTCCCTAACTGCGGGGAGAGGCGAGAGGGCTTCCCCAGAGGTCGGCCACTTAACCTGGTCCGTCTCTTCCACACTTTGACTTACTTCCACCCTGCCGACAGCGGTACCGTGGAGAACGGTCCCTAACTGCAGGGAGAGGGGATAATCTACCTATTTGTGAATAGAAGATTACAGATTAGGGTAGTACGATGCAGTTTTTTTGAGCGGAGTGGTGAGCGAGTGGAGCGGGATAAAATTTATGATGGAGTGGAGTGGAGCGGAGCGGAGCGAAGAATGCGCAGAACCAAGTGGAGCAGACGAGCGGCGCAAAGTGACAGGTCTGTGAGCGAGGAGTGGAAATTTTCACCCGGTCCGCTCCGCTCACATGCTCTGGTTTTAACGCTTCATGAATAATAACAGAAATTAACTTTAACTTTGGGTTTTTAGCTATGTTTCTTTAAATTTCTTTTAGTATTTTTAGTAATGAATATCTTATGTCATAGAGTGAGTACTTAAGATTTGAAACCAAGTTTTCAGAGGCATTAATAGACCCGTTTACAGTTTGTAAACGATGATGTAGACAAGGTGCGCACATTTTTTGCAATGGAAGTATAACAGATCACAACAGTTTGTTAAGCTATGCAAGGGCACTAACCACCAAATATTGCAAAAACTACTTCAACAAATCAACTTTGGCAAGTGGCAACTGACTTCCAGATCTGTACGGTATTAGTGACTGGCCAGAAGACATTAGTAAGTGGTCCAATCTGGTATCTGTGGACACTCACAGATCATCAAATACCACAACACAGATTCAGAGTTTTGTGTGTTGAAATGAAAGATCCTTCCTAGTCAAAGACTGCCATGTATGATGCGTGGGTTACAATCAACAAACGAGAAAACTACGATAGTTTGCAGCCATAGGTGCAGCCAGTTGCTCTGAAATGGTTGTGATCCTCTCAGAATCCTGTGCAACTTGACTCCACCAATAAAATATGAATTCTGACAACCACACACGCAACAACCAGACATTCTGGTGCTGGTAAAATGTCTAATTCAGTGTTTGCAGCCTGATATCTCATCTGAATGACTGGGCGAGAATGCTACATCTGTTGCCAAAATGTGCACGCATCTTTATGACAACATCAGCTGTAAAAGGGTCTACAGTATTAGAAGGGTTAGGATAATTACTCCTTGCAATGTCAGAGGATTACCGGTGCCACTGATCCCACTGAGAATCAACACTAAATTGCATCCATGTGCTGCTTTCAGACAATTTTGGTTGACCTGTCTGTACAGTTGACCACCGACAGCTCTCATCATATAAACCATAGGCAGGACAATCCTGCCCTGGCATATTTTTTATGCTCTCTGGCAATTTTTATTACATTCAAAGTACAAATAAACCCCAGTGTCAATCAGTTTATTTTCATTATAAATTAGAATGTGAATAATTGACTATGAAGAACGTGAAACATCTAGCAAGCGAGAGACCCAGATTTTTTTTGTCAGAACTTGGAGGACCAGGTCAGAGATAAAAAAAAAAGCCAGTGAAAACAGGACTTACATTTGGAAAGCTGTGACTGTAACTGCTGGAGTCTTGTCAGGGCTCTGTTTCTATGAGGTTGCTTTAGAATCTGTCAATCCTATAATGGTCAAATGCAGCTTAAATCACCATATCACCTGTGGGCATATAGGAAATACAGTAGTGACCTCAAAGCTGCAAAACCCAGATGTTTTTTTTCTTGTTGCTCAGAAAACACACGCTGTCTTTATTTTGCATATAAATCTTTAGTTACTGCATTTTTTTTTGCATTTGAAAAACAGTAATTATTCCTGCCTTGACTTTCAGTGACTGTGTGGTTTGTCATATCTGACACACAGACGGTCAGTCATCATCTCTTGGCTCAGTGGACTCAGTCCTACAGCTGCCCTCCAGCCTCCAGAAGCCTCCTTATGATGCATATGCAACCTACTGTTTTCAACAAACACATGAAAATGTCAACAGACATGCAGAAGAACAATAAATTCTTCTTACATTCAGAGTACTTTACTATATAAATAGCCTAGAAGCACAGATAAGATAAATCAAAAAAGACACCAAGGCTCAGGACAATTCTTTGAGCCACAAATGTTCACTCAACATTGCCCTTAAGAAACAGGTAAAAGCCTGCTGGGACTTGTTTTGTTTCTGTGGGAACAAAGAGAGCCTGGAACAAACTGTCCAATCATGAGGTTCATCAGATAATGCAGAGTACTGCCTCTCTGATATTGGACTGAGGGTTGGCAGAATTAAATTTGATCTGTAAGGGCTTCATTTGCATACAAACACAAAGTTTACCCTGTGCCATATTTCATAAAGACACAGAACACCTGCTGCCAATTAGATCACCTCCTGGTGTCTCGCTTTGACTTTTAATCCTCTATTTTTATCCAACATCAGAAAGCTGTTTATTGAGTGAAGTGAAAATTATCATTATTGATTCTTCAGATATAAACCTCTGTTGGCATTTCTGATTTTTCAGTTTAGGTATGCAAACTGTCATGGGAATAAAAAGTCATGTCATATCTTTAAGTGTTTAATTTAGTTTATTCATTTATCTTGCAAAACAAACTGAATTAAGTGTATTTCACTAATATGTTAAAACCCAATTACAACCCATAAAACCCAGACTGTAGCTTAAACTGTGACCTTCAACACTACTTGCCTAACATTTAACCTTTACTCTTCACCTAATCCTAAATTTTACATTAACTTCAAGCCGTAAAATGGGTGAGGACCAGCCCATTGTTACCACAATCAGAGCAGCATCCTCGTCCTTGTGTTGCTTTAAGCAGTGGTCCTCTTAAGTGTAGAAGAACAAGAGCACATACACACACAAGCAGCCTCACACAGGCAGACAGAGCTGAGGGGCAGTCCTGGCCTCTGGCACTGGAAAACACAGCCGCCCTGGCGCTGGTGTCTCACGCATCCGCCCCCCCGCCCCTCCATCCTAACCTCCCACCCGAGGAGTCTCCAGCAGTGCCAGCTGAGTCCAATCTCTGCCTGCCAGCTGCACCCCCCCAGGCGAGCTGCAGCTACATGGAGCTGGGGTCACCATGACACCTTCTTACTCACTGCTAAAAATGGAATCTGTCAGGTACTGATACTTGTCATGGTGGCACAGTGGGCACAGAATTTACTGAAGCACTTTAATACCATTTATTTTGATGAAATAATTTGCTCAAGACAAATGGTCCCTCAGTGAATGAACAGATTATTTAAATGCCTCCAGAGATGTAGATTTATCTTTAACCTTGAATCAGTAAATGGAATCTTTTACTTTTACAGACCTGAGTTTTTCCAAGTAACATTTGCATGACTCATGGAATAATTCTGCATTTTCATACAGCAGTTTGTTTAGAAAAAATCAATAAAAGCACGAGTGTTGATAATATGGTAGATGATAGGGCTGGGTATAGTTTAATTACGTATGGTACCAGAACCCTTAAAGTACCGATACCAATAGAGTACTTCCTTCGATACCCATAATATGAATGGAGTGTTGTGTAGTATCTCATATTTTTGAATGTTTTGGTGGCATCTTGGCACACTGAACTGCCAGCTCTGTCAAATAAACCGCGCTCAGCTTCACCACACAGACTGTATGGAATGTCGCTTCTCCTGCTGGAGTGTGAGCTCCACATCGGGGATAGCTGTGAGAGTCCGCCTGGCCGCACACACTCAACAAGGCTCACAGGAACAGGGCTCACTCTTAGCATTACAAGGCTAACATTACCTAACAGTTTTTAACAGGTTTAATGAGTTGAGCCGTTCCGGTGTTGTGTGAGTTTGTTGGAATCATTCGACGGCTCAGTGTTGGATGTTAGCTGCTGCTGTGTTAGCTCAAGCTAACTGGGCAGATGCTGGATGTACCATGCGCTAGGAGGACAGCATCTCCAGAGATGGCAGCAACAGAAAGTTATTTGATTTAGGAGGGAGTTGGAACGGTTGTTGATCAGACCCTCGGCTTTAAAAAAGATCGAACGAAGGTATTGTTTGACTGGAGACATTTAATATTACTTGGCACTAGGTGCTAGTGTTTTGGTCAATACCTTAAAGGTATCACGTACCGATACACAACCTTAGTTGGGGTGATCACTGCTATTGCAACCATGGTTAAACAAAGAAGTCACAGAATGCTACCAGAAATTAGATGAACTGCAAACAATAATAATGGTAATAATCTTAGGAAAACCATCACCCTCCTGTCCACAGTGTGGTTGTGCAGTGATAAAATATCACATAACAGCTGCACATGACAAACATATCATCAAAATCCACACTGAGAATCTCACAAATGGGCCAAAGAAGGAAAAAATCTGTATTAATACATTAATTGGGCAAGATTATTGTTAAAAGTGCCAACAAAGTGTTTCACATATACCATTATATCACGATAAGTCCCAAAATAAGAATCTAAACAAAATATAGCACTTTGAATCTTGTAACTTTGAAGCTAAAATAAAATGTGAAATAAAACGACACTTTACAGGGTGGAATATTTCTTATTTTTGCATCTCTAAAGTACTGCCACAATGATTTCCCTGGTGTTTTACTTAGAGTCTAATTTGGACATGTGTAATTATGTGATTGTAAAGCAGGATACATGTGCCATGGATGCAGTAATTAAAGGGTTATCAATATGTTACAAGATTTGAGGTAGGAAAGTGAGCTGTGGGAGGTGCTGTGGTGCTTCAGCTGCTTCTGAAACCCAAACAGCTGCAAATTAACAATGGAAGCATTAGCACCCTGAGCCACCGAGATGTCTCTCAAGAAAATGTAGAAGATAAAAAAACAAAGTTGTCAATACACAGTGAAAACGTGCCAAAAACGCACAAACTGTACACTGAGGAAATGTTAAAAATAAGGACACAAACAGAGCAGCTAATGTGCCATGTTTTAAAAAATAATTGCAAAGCTATAAAATCTAAATGATAGTTTCAACCTTTAACTACAGTGATTGCAGCATCAGTAACTACAGTATATTAACAGCCCCTGGAGAAAAAAAGGGAGTGAAAAATGTTCAAGCGCCTGAGCTGATGAGAAGATGAATCTTGGATGATACTTTGAATAACGATGCCAACGACCCAGCTGCCAAAACAAGAAGAAATAATGGCTTCAAATAATGACTTGTCAGGATTTGTATGAGGAAATGAGACAGAAATAGCTCCGCTTGAAAAAAAAAAAAAAAAAAAGATGTGCCTATTTTTACCCTGTCCTTTTCTCCTTTGTCTAATTTTAGTTAAGAATTACTCTTGCTGGCTGCCCAGGCGGAGGTCTCATCCATCTGCACAAGGGTGTTTAAAAAAATTACAGGAACAACTTTGTCATCCACATTTAAACACCTGGAGTCACACACACAAAAATGCTTAGCTCTCAAAGTCACATCATCTTGTAAATTTAGGGGTCAGTTTGAGTCAGTAGATTAGAGGGAAGTCTGAGATATTTTAGGATCTAAGATGTCATTCTAAAACAAACCAGTGATAATGATGTCATTGACTTAATGAGCTGTTTCACCTTCGCTATACCCCACGTAGGCCTGGATGGTGCGGCATTAGACCAGCGCATAGGACACCAGAGAACACTTTGCCATTCAACCTCCAGATTCATGGGCAAAGCATTTGGCTCTTAATTGGCCGTTTGCAATTAGAGAGATTCTGTCTGTTCTGTTCTCCTACCCCACAGGACTGCTCTGTGGGTCAACTCTGAGTAACGGTTTGGGGTTTAATTAGAAAGAAATTAACTATAGTGCAGTTTTCAACATGACCTATAGAGAATTCTATATCAAACTGTGTTAAGAGTGACTGACAGTATCTTTCTATACTGTGCCGCACTTGTACTTAAAGTCAATCACTTTTATAAAAGCAACTTCAAGATTAAAGGAACAGTCAGGGGCTTAAAAACAACACTTTGAAATGGAGGCCAAACAGGGGCAAAGACTGAGTAGAGCGGCTGCTGGTGGACAAATATCCATCCATCCAGCCATTTTCTAACCGCTTATCCTCTGGACAGGTCACCAGACTATCGCAGGGCTGACATGTAGAGACAGACAAGCATTCACATTCACACCTACGGACAATTTAGAGTCATCAATTAACCTATCCCCAATCTGCATGTCTTTGGACTGTGGGAGGAAGCCGGAATACCCGGAGAAAACCCACGCTGACACGGGGAGAACATGCAAACTCCCCCCAGAAGGGCTCCCACACCAAGGATCGGGAACCCTCTTGCTGTGAGACGACAGTGCTAACCACCACACCACCGTGCCGCCCGGTAGACAAATATGTTATGAAATAAAAAAGTGATTACAGTTTTGGAGGTTTTTTTTATACATGTGTGTTTTGGTATTGTAGGTGATTTCTTCACTAGGTCATGGTAGGTATGTGCCTATGATAAAAGGAAAACGCCGAACTCAAGGCCTAAAAATGGGAGTCCACAAAAGAATGGATGACGCCATGGTGACTACATCCATTAATTGTACAGTCTATGACCTTTCCAGGTATAACCTGGCAAAGAAACTGATGAACTGCTGGGAGCATTACAGCATTACACTCAGACATTAAAGGCATTAGATATCTTAATACAGGCCTATATATGTGTTTCTGAAAGAATATTTTTTTTCTTTAAAACAAAACACCTGCCTCAATAAATCACTGTAACATGTCACTACTGACATTAAGCCTGTATTAGCCAATATTTTAATATTTACATCAAATCCAATGTGAAAGAAGCTTTGTATAAATAATTTAACACCCCACTCTGAAGCTACAGTATACAGTGATTTTAAGCCTCTTTTAGCTCATTTGTTTTGGCTCTCAAATATTTGTTATTCGGTTGAATCTGAGCAGCTGTCTTCCATAGGCATCAGTTTCTTTAAAAACACGCTCTGACAACTCAGTGTCTGCTAGCTCCTCAGCAAGTTAGCAACTAGCTTGGGGAGAAAGTCAAATATCTTAAAGCTAAAAACACACATAATTTTTTCAGGAGTTTCTGGGGAGCAAACCAAACCTGAAAAGAGTGAATATTGGACTTACTTACTAACTTATTTGTTAGGTGGACGGAAACACCCCTCCAAATCAACACTAATGTTTGCTGGAGGTGAAACTGTTTTGCCCTGACAATAAGCTGATGATGTGGCGACAGCTGTGAATTTTGATATTTTCTGCCCTCTTGATGGCAAAAATATGATTTTGACACAGAGGTTTTTTTTACCTCAAGGGCTTCACAGTGCTTTAGCAAAAACACCAGGCACATAAAGCGCAGAAACACAAGGTGTGTAGCAACACTAAAACAGCAAGCAAAAAGCTTAATTCTCATTAAAAACAGTTGCAAAAAGCCACCTCCAGCTGCTAAAATGCTTTCTGTGTGACCAGAGCCTAATGCAACTTATTTCTCTGTGCATTTATGACCATTAAACAAAAAAAAAAAAAAAGAACTAACATAGCACACAACATTTGTAACGTTGTCAGGAATCCAATGTTGTTGTTGATTTGTCTGGCAGTTTTGTTTATTTTGGAGCCAGAAGTGACCATATTTAGAAAAGAGGGTGGAGCTGTGAAGGACGAGGGGTGGATATGACTGAGAACCCAAGGACACCGCTGTGGTAGCGACTTGTCAATTACAAGGCAGCCATGTCACTCTGACACACAAAAAGAGAATAAAATTAGCTTTTACACTGATTTACACACAATCTCTGTTTGTCCTCATTTGCACTGCCTCATGTTCAAACTGGAAAGCTGGGTATTTTTAGATAAAAGTATCACCATTCTGTCAAATTAGACTCAAACGTTATGAGATGGCCAATGCAATCTTCCAAACAATCCAACAGCAAAGTCTCATCAGCTGAACCGCTGTGGATAGGACAGCCAATGCAGCTGATTATATCACACTGCTCAACTAACACACACACACACACACACACACACACACACACACACACACACACACACTTGGTATAACTGTAGTAGACTCTCTCTGATCGCGTGCAGTAGTCTCTCATGACAAAAAGGCTTTTTAAAGTATATCAGTGGAATTTTATATTATTTTCATGAAGAGTCCAAATAGGTTTATTGCAGGAAGAAGCTCCTACTGTCGTTTGGCTGGAAGTCTGATTGCAAATTTGCATGACACAGACTTACACTCATTTCCAAAATTCATGAAAAATAATTATTAAAAAATGCAAAGAAACATTTTATTCATTTAAAGGAATGAGTAGGAGGTTGCTACACTAAACATGTGACTGCTGAAACACTCACAGGTTCTTATTTCTCTTTGCTTGACGAAGTACTGTACCTATTCAGTGTAGCTTAGGTAACAATGTACCCTTCATCTACCTAAACAATAGAAATGCCATTTCTTTGTGAATGATTAATGTTCAGCATGTCTCTACTCTGTCTTTTATCGCAAGAATCTGTGCAGGCTCATTTGCAGTGACAACAGGCATTTTTGGACCGGACAAACTGTTTCATAGTTCAAAGAGCCCCCCTTTATTTTGATGTGTCCCTACTGCAAGAACTACAAAGGATCGTAGTTCTTAGAACCCCTTTTTAAGCTGCTTTTTGGGAGGAAGTACTCCCCCAGCACAGCAGGAACTGTGCCTAATGCAAGAGTGCAGTGATTGGTCCAGACACTATTGTATGTTGATTGGCTGAACACAGCCAATGCAGCACCAGCAACCGCCATTTTAAAAATCCATTCGCCGCATAAATAACAGACAACACAAAACACAGACAACAGCTCGTAACAAATAAAAAAATGGAAGAAAACACAGACAAGAGGACAGACAGTTAAGCCCACGCTTTACTGAGCATATATGTAACAGTGCAGATTGGCTTTGACTGGACAACGCAAAAGTGACAGTTGGCTTACAGTATGTCACATCACCGTTCCAGTTCACAGTACAAGCCCTGTCAGGGAGTCGCCTGATGACATGAACTAACGACTGAAGGTAATGTCAATGTGAATATTTATTAAATTGATGATCTTATACCACTTAATTTATCAAATGGACTAGTTCAACATTTCTCGTCAGCAACTTTCTCCACCACTCACAGTTTTTTGTGTTTTTCCCACACAATGCTAAAAAATGTTAGACTTTAACATCAGGAGGGGTGTTGTGCTTTCACAGAGGAGCTGGAGGGACTTTGACCAACATTTGGATAAGGGTCTTAGGAATTGCTGAGACATTTTCATTATCAATTATTCTCATGATTTTTTTCTCAATTAATCGGTTATTTCATCAATAAAATGTCGAAAAAAAGCCTATTAGTCACCCTGGGCAGGTATTTTGGATAAACAAGCAGCACTAAGGTGACTTTCAGGTTATACAGCTTGAGCCTCATGCTGCAGCAGCCTGGATCACAACATCCTCACTTAATGCACCTGTGTAGATGTGGTGAAGTGTCACCTCAGCCAGAAATCAATTGTAATGTCCCTCCACTCTAGTCTCCAAGGAGGTGCTGTTCCTCCACCCTGCAGTCCCACACTGCCTGCACAGCACTGAAGATGGGTACTGCTGTATCTGGACACATGCCTGTGTTAGTTTTTAGTGATGGTACATAGAACACAAACTAATATAAAGGTATAGAATCTCACACATACGTGTAAACTGTTGTATCTCTTTGGCGCACACACTTGTGATGATTAAGACATCCAATTTCTTGTGTGCAGTTCACAGCGCCTCTCAGTCATTGTGAAGTACAACTGCAGGGTGAGATGGAACAGCAGGTGATTTGGAGCCCAGCAGGCAGCCGTCATCAGACAGATTTACACTTTGGACAGTAACAGCGTCCACATGATTTGTCTCTGTGCACAATATTCTCTGTCAAGGTCCAGAAAAATGAGTGTGATTGTTGGTTTATCTGTTTGGGGAGAAAATGGGTTTCATTTCATTTCAGATGTCATCTTAAAACATCAGATTGAGGATTATTCCAATTCAGTCAACCTCCAAGTCAACTCAGTGAATAAAACAGCCAGTAGTAATTTTAATTAAGACTTGATTGCAGTGTCATTTGAATCATCCCAGTTGCCATACGAAAATGTTGGCATTGTAAATTCTGCAAATCACGATTACATTAAATTTGTAGGATTCATACGTATCATATCAACCAACAACAGGATGTGGAGGGCTTGACACCTAAGTAAGATGCCTGTCAAGTTGCAGACCATCGTAGGCAAATGTTTGAGACCAACAAACAACCAGTTCCTCACTGTGTTTCCAGCAGCAATGCATGTACGATTTTTTTTTCCCCACAAAAAAAGTGGTTGTTTTTTAACGAGACATTGCTGCGTTTCTTGCCAGAATAATGCCACCAACGCCACGTTCTATAAGCCCAGACATGATCTTTTTCTAACCATAACCGATTGTTTTTTGTGTCTAAATATAACCACATGTTCACCACAGCTTTGCTGAAATGTAAAGAAATGTAAAGGTTCAACATACCCGCTGTATAATAATGTATAAATGTAACACAGCCATGGTTTGCAGGAATGTACAGCACAAATATTTATTGTGGAAATTGGGTTGTTTCAGTAATATTTCGATTTTAGAACATCTTTCAAGTCAGCATCTGAAAAATGCTTAAAGATTCAAATATATAGCCAGCTATTTTTTTTGTAGGAATTTAATCCATTAAAAATAAGGCTGTGCCAAATTTGCCATACTAAACTAAAGCACAGATGTCATCCTACTGTATACAATGCAAATAAATAATGGTTTTGAATCTGTAAACTTTTCTTGTACTTTTGAAATCTCTTCTCCTTAATGTGTCCTTTTTTATGTTGTGTTATCAAAGCTTTTGAAGCTGTACTATTTTTGTTATGATGCAGACATTGAGCAGTTAGTAAATGTACATCTATAATCAATGTTATGTGCCATGTCAAAAAAATCATTTGTTTGCCATAATCACTCTTGTTTCACACATTAAGGCACCATTTGCTCAGATCCCAAAGAAATTATTAAAACAGACAAATGTTTCATTACTCACTGAACTCTGGTGCAAAATGCCAGCTCCTCAGGAAACTGTGACGAATCTGATAATAAGTGTCAATGCTGACATAATGTTCCTTTAGACAAAAGCTCTGATAATCTGTTATCCTGAACTTAAAACCTGGAAACAAACTGAAAAGAGCCTCACAAAGAGTCTGTTAAGCTTTTGGTTTCTGATCTTGTAAATTCAGTTCATATTTGAATATCAACTGCATAAAATTTAGTTTATTGATGTATTTACTGAATACACAGGCGCATATCTTACTCTTATGCTCGTAAATATTACTGATGTGAACAGATGTAAGATAGATATAAGCAATAAAACTTTGACTTAGTTGTGTGATAGTAGATCAATTGATATGTCTTCAGTTTTGCTGGTAAGGAGATGCTTGTTTTACATTTGAATGATGTTTTTTTCATGTCAGGGATTTGTGGTAACCAACAACCAATAATGCTAAAAAAAACTTGAATGTACACAATAAATACTTATCTCAAACATTCAGTGTCTTCAAAGACATACGCACACTTACTCTCTGCTCGAGCCTCCCTCCTAACTGACATTCAGCTGACCCACGAGGAGTCGTCTCAGTACGCATATCAGCAGTGTCATCCCAGCGAGGGGCCTGTCTGCTGTGTCAGGGTGCACCCACAGTTAACCTCACCGTGAACATTAAGTAGCAATATAAATGGAGATTAGGCCCTCCAATGTAGAGAAGATAGAGTGCGAGGAAACAATGTACGTCTCCCGATAAGTAACAATGATAAGGATGCCACGGAAATGACTGTCTGGATTAGGTGCTTGTTGAGAGGATATAATCCCCAGAGTGAATGCCTCTTATGAGAATTGTGCTGTTATTTCTTGATGTCTATTGTTAACTAGAATAACTGCTTTGCGGTTGTATGCCTCCGCGGGGTCAGTCAAGTCGCACTTACAGTTTACATTCATGTCTGTGAAAGCATGCTGAAAGCATACAATCAGTTGCGCACCTAAGATAAGTCTCACCAATTCACTATCATCATTCATGTCTCCCCTTCTGTTCCTGAATTATGACATTGAGTAATGGCCAGAGAAGGGATTCTGCAGAACATCATGATGTCATAGTGAAGCTGACCTTTGACCTTTTGGATATAAGATGTAATCACTCCATCATTATATCCTTTTAGGACATTTGTACTAAATTTCAGGAGACTCGCTCAAGGGGTTCCTGAGATATTGTGTTCAAAAGAATGAGACAGTTGCAGGGTCACACTGACTGTAACCTTTGACCACCAAAATCGAATCAGTTCATCGCTGAGTCCAAGTGGACATTTATGCCAGCACTGAAGTCCCTCAAGGTGTTCATAAGATATTACGTTTGCAACGGTGAGACGAATGCAAGATCACACTGACCTTGACCTTTGACCAACAAAATCTAATCTCGTAGCCACCCTCTCTCTGTCAACCTCAAGGCATGGCTGCTGTTGTATTTACAGTGGCAGCAGCAGCCATCACCTGACTGCAAGCACCTTTAGACACACACATTCATGTAGACATTTTACAACAGCTAAAGATTCAGTGTGTAGGATTTAGGGGGATATATAAGCAGAAATTTAATATAATGAATATATTTTCTTTAGAGTATTATCACCTAAAAATACAAATGGTCATGTTTTCCTTACCCTAGAATGAGCTCTTTATATCTGCATGGGGAGCAGGTTTTTACCTGCGGAGATCGCCATGTTGCACTGCCATGTTTCTACAGTAGCACAGAGCAGACAAACCAAACACTGGCTCTAGATAGGGCCATTCTTGTTTTCATTTCGGGCACCGAAGTTAGTAGCCTCTCTATGATGAGCAGCGTTGAAAAACCAAATTTACTGAGATAGAGACCTTTGTGGATATTTCAGCTCCTCGTAAAAACCTCCTGAACGTCTGTATCTTAAGTTATCAGGGTAAAAAGGTGAGCAAACATGAGCAGGTGCTGGGCTAGCAGCCAGCTTGCAATGGTAAAAACCTCCTGAACAATTAACACTGATCCTAGCCCAGAGTTCATGCTTGGCACATGGGAGAAGTTTCAGCTGGTTGCAATCTGCAGTCCTCACCACTGGATGCCACTAAACCCTTCACACTGTCCCTTTAACTAACCATTGAACAGCTATGTTTTCGACAGATACAAAGCAGCCTGTAGTTACTATGTAGTCTGGGTGCATATGTAATGTCTCTCCAACATAATATTTATTTTATTGCGTTTGTTTATCTGTGTTTTATCTATGTGTGTTTTGTAATACGTGTTGTCTATTAAGTCCTTTATAAAGGTGTAATAACTTTATGTCAACACAAAATAAATCAGATTTAGTTAACTATTTGTATTAAATTACAACTACACAAAGTTTACATCAGTTCTCATACATAGTAATTTTGACAAAAACCACCAATGTTGTCTCACTTCGACGTCGTCAAAATCTGGCGCTTGGGCAGTGACTGGTGGTGTCAGATACTGCCGAAAAAGCAGACCTTCAACGTCAGCATGATACGTGGCCAGTCGCTATTATAGTTAAGCTGCTCTCTGCAGCATCGGGGGAAACGCGGCGGGACAAAAACAAAAGTTAAGGCAGCGAAAGTCCGAGGTGGACGGGAAGAAGGATGGCTGGGTCCAGCAAACAACGACTCTCACCCAGGACAGCTGTATTTGCGTCACGTAAGATCATAAAGCCAAACCGTGGTCATTTTTCTTAAACCTAACCACGTGCTTTTGTTGCCTAAATCAAACCATGTGTGTTTGTTGTTTGAGGTTAAAAAAAAAAAAAAAGTGTTTTTTAAAATAAGACAATGTATTTAACAGCCATAAGTTGCCACAGCGTCCCAGAACGTTAACAACCAACGCACCCAAGGTACCTTTCACATCATATCTGGACATGAAAGGTCCATGACCAAATGTTGATAAGTCTGTATGGATGTATTACAACCACAGTCTTTTCCTGAACCTAACCAAACTGTGACTATGACGTTAATGTTCTGAATGTCCTATACAGGATCTTAATCTCTAAGAAACATAATGAAACAAACGAAGTAAAGTAAAAAGTACAGTATTTTGCTCTGTGGTGTAGTGCAGTAGAAGTATAAAGTAGCATAAACTGGATATAAATAAATAGGAGTACTTCAGAATTACACACAAGTGCATTATATGATTAAATGTACCTAGTTACTTCACATCACTGCATTTTGTCAATTAATAATAAGGCATCTGATTATAGGATTTATGATAATAAGGTGTGAGATAGACAGACAGCTGAAAGACGCCTCTCACCCAGTGCGTTCTGGGATATGCTCCAGCCCTGTGTGACCTTGCTCAGGATAAGCAGGTATAGAAAACGGATGCATGGATGTTTGCTGTTGTTTTTGTGTGGAGTGGGAGCGTGATTCAGCGGTCAACCCCCGGGACTGGCAGGTTAGAGGGGAACAGTCTGTTTTCTCAGAGCGCTCAAACGTCACATAACAATCGCACATCTCAGCCCGCCTCAACCTGTCACATTTCATTTGATGTTTGTTTATCAGACTGGGGTCGCACACCTCCTCCTCCTCCTCAATCAAAAATACAAGACTTGTATTTTTCGAGACAAGGTACTCTGAACAATACATAGTTTCAACAAATGTTTGCAGTTCAAAACAAAATGAATCATGCAAATGCTGCTTGCAGAATTATGCAAATCAATTATCACAGCGAGACCCGGGAGCAGAGGAAAAAAAATGCATATAAATAAAACAAAAGTGCTGATAGACTGAGAGAGATTTAGATAAGAATAAAGACAAACAGCAAGCAAGAAGAGTCAAAGAAGTATGGATCATTGCATTTTCAGTGCACTAAATTAAATGTCCATGTAAATATACATATTGCAATAGATATAAAAACGTGCTGTAAACACAATGTGCAGATTAAAATTTTGTATTTAATTTTAATAAAATCCTTGTTGTTAGTGACACTGACACCTCCTTCTGAGGCCATTAAGTGGACTGCACTAAGCACTGTAGCAAGCTGGCATCTGCATCGGCCAGCTAACACGAGACTGACCGTGACTGACCGGCACCCTGTTGATACTGGAAAATAAATCATAATCATATTTCTATTTCATTTGGATGATACCAACTCACAATACCATGATACTAACTAGCTTGCTGTTTGCAAATTACTTTATCAGCTGACATTACAAAGCAACCATCCTGCTGCCTGTCATCGGGCCGTATAGCTCTGGGTATCCAGCGACCACTACCACCAGTTTCTCCTCCATTGTCAACCAACTGTAAACTTGTTGTCATGACCACCACAGAAGACCCGCCTCTCGAATTATATGATTGGACAACAGGAAAAAAGATGATGAAAAAAGAGATGACGTGGGATGCTTTTCCGCTTTGAGTTGAAGTTTTTTCAACTTGAGGAGTTCAGATCGCTCCAGCAAAGATGCTATGTGCCAAGAGCGCAGTAACACGAGGTGCGTCGCAACGCAAGAACCACAAAAAGCTTTATTCTTATTAAAACAACTACAAAAAGCCACCTCCAGCTGCTGAAATGCATTCTGTGTGATTGGGGGCTAAGTCAGCAGCTGCAGCAGCTCAAATTCAGCCAGTGCAAACCTCAGCGGTAAGTGAAGGTCAGTCTTCAGGATGCCGTTGCAAAATGTATGTGACAGAAACACTGCATGTCCGGACTCTGTGTTGTGATGGTGCCGTTCATTTGGTGACATTAGCGAACTCCATTTCTTAGCTAACGTTAGCTAATGTTAGCTAATGTTACTGTTGCACATCGTGGTGGAGCTGAAGAGAGATGCAACACACTTTGCATGGGAGAAGGTGACCTTGAGGGCTGTCTGCCAGAAAGGGATTACTTGGTTATGGTTCATCATGTCTTTTGGATTTCCACAAAAAAATTGGCCCAAGAAAGCAATAAAACAGGGTGAATACATGTATAAAGCTACAAACAGTACCTATGAGAGATGTGTGTCAACTCTCCACGTACTAAAATTCCAAATGTTATAATGACTGAGGAATACTATATAAATCATGCAATGGCCCATTAGATGAATTTAAATGAACGAGTCAGTGTGCTCTGTTCTCCCTTGTGCTGCGTCTCATGTTGTCAAAACAGTTTTTGTTAGTTGTTGATGTACTTGCAGAACTAATACATGTCTACGACAGCGGCAGATTTCAATGCTGTCCTTCTCCATTTGCATCTACATCAGTGTATAAACCTCTCCACCACCACCAGACTCCTGTCTCTGCACAGGACAATACTGCACAGGTGCAGAGGAGAGTCAAATGTATCACCCTTTTAAAGTCAAAAGAAACTGAAAATAACTCCTTTCCAACTCAGTGCTGGTATATTTATTCATTTACAATGCTCAGGAAAATTCCTGATATGTAAATTAATAAATGTACCAGCAGACGAGTTTTCATTCAAGTTGTGCTGTCCTCCGATGCTCCTGTCACATATTCAGGTGTTAAAAGATGAAACAACATTTTAAAGTAGAAGTGAAGCACCTTCTATCAGAATTACACATTTACTCATGAGCCCCTGAGGATCTGCATTATTATCCTCTTTTGTTGTCATAAAAAGATTCATTTACGACGCGGTTTTTATGTCGTAGCTACATGCCAGATACTCACCCTGTACAGGAGAAATCTAACTCACTCATTCCCTTCACATTTCTTTCAGATTTCCGTCTTGACAATCGCCCAGCGAGAGAGACTAATTACCCGCGATGATTAGTAAAAAAAATTACAGGCTGCTGTCAGTTCACAGACTGAGGAGTTGCACAGAGTGACAGTGATGTGACAGAAAAGTCTTAATGGATGTGGAGAATTTAAGAGATGATGCACTGTGATGCAGAAAACTACAGCACAAACTGACTGATTGTCGGGGTGTCGGTGGCTTAGTGGTAGAGCAGGCGCCCCATGTACAAGGCTGTTGCCGCAGTGGCCCGGGTTCGAGTCCAGCCTGTGGCCCTTTGCTGCATGTCATCCCCTCTCTCTCTCTCCCCCTTTCATACTAAACTGTCCTGTCCATTAAAGGCAAAAAATATCTTTAAAAACTGACTGATTGTATTAAAATTCAGTTTGAAGTCCTCAGATATTAAACTCTACCATCAACCTGCAGCTCAATCAGTGTGGTTAACGCCCATGATAGGCATGATTACACTTTAAATTCAAATTCATACCAATTTCTTTTTTAGTTGCAATTGTTTTCTAAGAGTTTCTGAATGAGACACTTGCGTCACAACTTCAACCAGTGGTCAAGGTTTCCTCCAGCGTTTTGTGGGTTGCATTCATCTCCAGAGGAAAGAAAATGCAAATTAAGTGCAGCAACGTCTTGAGGCCTTTCAGGCAAGCGACTGCAAGGTCACACCTACTGGTGGTAAGAGGCCTACTTGAATTTTCATGAAGTGAACACATTACTGATGTGAGGTCAGGAGCTTTCTCAATGGCTTTGAGTGTGTGCCATTGGGATAACCTTTTGATATTCAGTATGCTTGGTGTTGTATTGTATATACAGTAATCTCTATAAACAGATTCTGCATATTTGTATCCCTGCAGTCTCTCGCTGACTCCCTGCTGTCGGTTGAGCAATGGCTCTCAATTGTTCTTTCAAGGTAGCCACTGTACAATACATTATCTTTTAACAATTAGCAATTAATGGCAACAAAATGAAATCGGAAAAAACAGGTATGGTGGTATTTTCAAAGTAGCAGCTTGTTTTTTTGAAAACGTACAACTCCACTGCTTATTTGGTCATTACAGAAAAATCTCACCTCAGTGAGTTAGCAAAGGTCATGTTGAAGTCAGCCAGCCAACAGTTACAATGGCAATACATAAAAATGGCTCTGACCATCCTGCTATGTTGATTCGAATGGGACTGTCCATTCTACTCTCATTGTATTTCTATGGTAGTCCATTTGTAGAGTAGTGCTTACCAAACATGTTTGAATGGCAGATAAATAGTCAGTGTGGAGACATGGTACACATCAGCCAAAATGCAGTCTCTTTGGCAGCCCTGGTCAAAATTTTGTTTACTGCGAGTAGTTAAGTAAGTAGAGGATGAACTGATCTCCAAAAGGCATGAAGTTAAAGACACATTTCTAAAATATTTTGAGCAAGATTACTTATTTAATTTCAATCTTTTACAGTTTCAAAATATCAAAAAAAAAGGAAAATGGCCTGAAGCAAGAGTTTGGGCACCCTGCATGGTCGGTACTTAGTAGCGCCCCCTTTGGCAAGTATCACAGCTTCTAAACAGGTTTTGTAACCAGCTAAGAGTGTGTCAGTTCTTGTTTGGGGGATTTTCATCCAATCTTCATTCAAAAGGCTTCTAGCTCTGTGAGACTGTTAAGCCATCTTGTATGCACTGCTCTATCCACAGATTTTTAATGATGTTTAGGTAAGGGAACTGTGAGGGCCATGGCAAAACCCTCAGCTTGCTCTTGAGGTTGTCCATTGTGGATTTGGAGGTGTGTAAAGGATCACTGTCCTTTTGTAGAAGCCATCCTCTCCTCATCTTCAGATTTCTTACAGATGCTGTGATGTTTGCCTCTAGAAGTTGCTGGAATTTAATTGAAACCATTCTTCCCTCCACTGACTGCAACACAAACCCAAAGCATGATCGATCCACCTCGGTGTTTAACAACTGGTCATGTGGTCTTTTTATGAAATTCTGCATTTTTTTTCTCCAACCTTACTTTTGCTCACTGCGTCCAAAAAGTTCTGTTTTAACTTCATCAGTCAGCAGGACTGTTTCCAAAAAGCATCAGGCTTGTTTAGATGTTCCTTTGAAAACTTCTGAGGCTGAATTTTGTGGTGAGGATACAAGAAAGGTTTTCTTCTAATGACTCTTCCATGAAGACCATATTTGTGCAGGTGTCGCTGCACAGTAGAGCAGTGCACCACACCTCCAGAGTCTGATTAATCTTTCTGCAGGTCTTTTGCAGTCAAACAGGGATTTGATTTGCCTTTCTAGCAATCCTACTAGTGGCTCTTTTGGAAAGTTGGTGTTGGTCTTCCAGACCTCAACTTTGACCTCCACAGTTCCTGTTAACTGCCATGTCTTAAATTTATTATTACATTATGAACTGAGGAAACAGCTACCCGAAAACACTTTGCCATCTTCTTATAGCCTTCCTCTGCTTTATGGGCATCAGTCATTTTAGTTTTCAGAGGAGCAAATGGCTGCTGATTGATGCAATATTTATAAAGCTTTGAAATTTGCATTACATGGCAATATTGGCCCTCAGTCCTGTTTCGTAGAGGTATGTTTGTATGTTACTAAACTGCTTTCCTAATTACAATGTTATGGCAATGTAACCGCTGCCTGGATTATGTACAGATTTCTTTCAGGCAACGAAACACTACATTTATGTATCACATAGGCTTCAGAAGAAGGTTGTTGGGGAGGATGGTGGGCGTATAAAGTACAGGACCTTGACCTCAGAGCCCTGGGGTCGTATCCAGATTCCTATCTTAGGTTTAGGCAACAAAAGCACTTTGATAAAAGTTAAGGAAAGACTGTGATTTTGGTTAAATGTTGTCTATATTAACAGAATGCATGATATGCTCTCCATAGCGTTTCCATCAAAACCAATTTACTGTTTTAAATTTGTTGTGTATTAATGCAATTTCTAAGAGATAGGGCTGCTCCAGAGGCTTTATCGCCATCAGACAATAGCCGATGGATTCTTAGATTGTATTGTATAGCAAATGATCACAACCAGTTAGGGCAACTAGCTTTCAACCACAGTACAAGGTACTTCTTTGTTTTTCATTTAACTACTAAACTACTGTAACCTGCTGGAAGATGTCTATGTTCTTGTTGTATTATCTACATTGAACCCAATATGTACATGTAGGCACACAAGAGCTGCTTGCTGCTGGCTGTAAAACCTTTACAGATTCAGTGACAGAAAGGAGACCCAACTGTTCCCAAATAAACCATTTTTATCTGCATAGAATAGCTGTGTGTGTATGTGTGGATTTTTGTTGTTGCTCACACACAGGAGACTTGTTCAAAATGAAGAGAGAAGAACTGTGAACTCCCTTGGAGGCAATACAACGGACTTGCCAGTGTTACATAAGGCAGTGATTGCTCCTTTTAAAGACACTGGCACCTCTGTGTTTTCCTCAATTCCTGGCTCACATTTTTCTACATTGGCACAGATTGGATCTATGACATGCTGAGGTGTCAGTGGTTTGGCTCTGACTGGAAAACAATAGAATGAATGGGCCAAATTTATCACAGATTTTTCTCGGTTCTTAAAGAAAGAAGGACATTTGCTTTTAATCTGTAAGAGGCTTAACCCCCCTGCTGTGAGAGGAAGTAATGTTTATAATCCCTAAAGACACAAGTTTATCAAAGTTGCGGCGTTAGAGATGAAGCACCCCCACAGCACTGTCCTTCACCAGAATCAGTTCAGACTAGTTGGAAAGAAAACCCACCTTCAGATGATATACTGTTTACTAATAACACATAAGTGATCCTCATACAGAAAATATTCTGTTTTGGGGGTACGCATTTTCCCTTGATATGTGTCATCAACTTGAGCTTGTATTTTATACTATCCGGCCTGATTTTCTGCTCTCTTACGGAGTCCACTGTTGTGACCAAAGCAAATGTCCCTCCGAGATTATTATCAAAACAATAACTAAACCAAACCCCAACCATCTTAAACCATAATATAAAAAAAATATATTATCTCCAACTTAAACCTGATAATCTCAAGGCCAAGATCCAATAATTTTTAATGTGTCTGATTTAGTGGCATCTGGCAATGCCGTTGCCAACATGGAAAGCCTAAGGCAGAGAGAGCACACCTCTCTGCCCTTCCACGTGCAAACAAGGAAAGCCTGAGGCAGAAACAGCAAACCCCCCTGCCCTTCCATGTGCCTACATGGAAAGCCTAAGGCAGGGAGGGCAGCAGCAAGGAACCCCCAGGAACAGCGCAGAGCAGCATCAATGACAAACAGAAATGACATTGATAAGTCAGACACAGCAGGAAAAGGAGGAGCTGGGGTGGAGGAGCAGCTTGCAGAGGAAGCAGCATCAGTAGGCAGGCCAGAGCAGTTTAACTAGGGCGCCCTGAATGAGATTTGCCAGTTGGTTGTATAGAAAGAAATCATGTGTTCCTTTGTGCCGTATCAAGTCTTCGTTTTCCGGGAGATTTTACCCAGTCCATCCATCCATTTTCTGAAACAGCTTATCCTCATGAGGGTCACGGGAGGTCTGGAGCTGATCCCTACCAACGTTGAGCAAGAGGCTGGGAACGCCCTGGACAAGTTGCCAGATCGTACGCAGTGGCAAACAGAAGTGCATTGTGTGAGGTAGGCCTATGGAGAACCAATCTAAACACAGATAATGTTAGAATTCTATATCCATTATAATGTACAATTAACATGTACTTCATACTGATAAGTTCAAAGCAAAAAAAAATTACCACTTAAAAGTGGATTTCAGAAAAGTAGACAATGTTGTCTATAAAAACATATCAATAAAGACAGCTTTCACTGAATAAAAACACTGTCATATATTGTTTTCCCAGTGTAACAAACTCTTATGTGTTTTAGTGCTGAGCAACTGTTTCCCTCGAGTTGTGCGATATTTTCTCCCCTCAGGGATTCCCATCCATCCTTAGATGTACTGTGTGGACCGAGCTTAGTATTGGCTCGTGACCACCATATTTAAAAAAAAAAAAAAAAAAAAAACTCGAACATGACTCAGCTTGGCAGAGACTCTGAATGCTGGGGGTGCTGCTGTTCGAACAATTCATTCAGGTGCACAAAACCAGCACAGTCAGAGCTCATCTCCTGACAGCCTGCAGATATCTGCTGAGGCACACTGCTGTTTGTCAGTAACAGACTACTTTTTATGTGTAATTAATTTAAAGCATTTATCATTTCTTTAAAATAGAATCTTTTAAAATGATTCATTTTCGTAACTACATTTGTCATAGGTAATAAGTGATGATAATGAATTAAAATACAACAGTGGCACATCCCTCATATTCATGCCCTGCCCTCCACAGGCCTAAAGCAGTCACTACACTGCCTTTAGAACACAATGTAAAGTACATCTACAATATGGTTTCTTTTCTTATTGCATTCAAGTTTTCTGCCCTACCTTGTCTGTAGTTTTGCCAGACTGTTATGCAACACATTATTTCTAAGTCAAGGAAGCAAAAAAAGTTCATCTCAAGTTGTTCCTGTAAAAGCAGGGGACATGAATATACTAAAAAAGGAGCTAAAACAGCCTGATTTATCATAAATCTGATTCCCCACACTGACTCAACACAAAGATGACTGTAAACTAATAAGCAGAGCAGTCAGTTCAGGGAATGTGAACACAATTTAAAAAGCAGATTTTCATTTGTGATGACTCACAGAAGCTGCACAAGGATAGAGGACTGAGTAATGCAAGTGTCAGACATCCATACAGTCTCCTAAAGCCCTCACTTCACTGCATGAGATCGCTGGGATGTCAAGATCAGAGGTCACTAAAGGTCACCAGTAATTGGTCACTGATGAATTAGGTGTTTCAGACGGGTAGAGAGACGGCTAATCAGCATGTAATCCGTGTGCGTTCACTCAAGGAAGCAAGCTAATTTTCTGACTGTGCAATAGTGGAATAAGATGTTGTTCCCGACTTTGGTGGCATATAAATTAGCACCTGCAATGCTGAGTCACCTGGTGTGCAGACAATACAATGTACAATGACTAGACTCATTTACATATTGTGGTGCTATTTTTAACTCTCACTCCGGTTTAATTAAAATCATAGAATGCACAAATTGCAGCGAGCTGTTCCTTTTGGAAAATGTGTCAGTGGTCTCTCCAGTAAATCACATGTGGCAAAGATTGTTCACAGATGAAGGGAAACGTGTGTGTGTGTGTGTGTGTGTGTGTGTGTGTGAGTGAGTGACAAGGGGGGCTTGCTTGTGTCAGTGATGAAGAAGCAGAGACGGTAAACATGACTACAAAAGAGTGGGAGGAAACTAAATCTGTCCCTTTCCAGACTGCGACCTCATATGTTTCCTAAAAGGAGTGAGCACAACAAATATTATACCCGAATACCTTCTGCTTTTCCTCTTGCTCACCTGTCACGATGGTGACAAGACTGGGCTCCAAAAAGACAGAGACAGACAGGCAGAGGGAGTGAGACTAATAGAGAGAGCGGTTCTTTGCTGCATTGCTGGGCTTGTGTCCCATCATTTCTCCATCTCATTTAATTTATCTGATATAGCCTGGCAGAATCACCCGACCTTGGCAGTGATTATGCTCACCTTGTCAGTCATTCTCTTAAGATGTGTCTGTGGTGTCACATGAGAGTTGCAGCATTGCTAAGAGTGGTACCCTGCAAAGGCATGGTAAACAAAAGGAGGTGGATATAATATGGTTTGGATAGCTCTCTTTAGCATGGGTTTATTTGGTTATGTTATGTTCAGACAGAGATGCATGAAAGCTCTGCTTTGTGAAATTAGGTTTTTTTTTGTCAACCTTCTCAAGGTTAGGGCTGGACAATGTATAAATTTTATATCGACATCATAATATGAGACCAAGCGAGGCTCAAAAGTGAAGCCAAAAAGGGAGTGCCAAAAACTGCAGTTCCTCAAATGGCCACTTGAGGCTGGCTCCAGAAGCCAGTCAATCCTAACAGACCCCCATGTTAAAATGCCCAATTTTACAGCAGAGATAAACATGTTTACAGCCTGGTACAAAAACAGTTTAGGTCTCTCTAGCTAAATTCCCCCCCTTATGACGACTGTGTGGAGGTTGAATTTTTGTATAACTCACACGTTTAATTTTATTAGGCTTAAAGTGACACATAATTAAGGGTGGGACATTTTGAGTGACAGGTTGCTCCAGCCTCTCGCCCAAATATGGTCACTCAAGGCTCCAAAGCCTACATCAGCGACCTGTGCTGACAGCGTCAAGACGCTAAATCCAACTTGTGTTGCATCAGTAATAAGCAATAGGACAACATGAATCATGTAATATTATGTTTATAAACGGACTAATGGCAATGGCAGTGTTGGCAATATGAAGGAGATCACATTTCAGGAGATGGGAGGGGCAGAGCAGCACACACGGTGTTTGTTTACAATGAAGTTCATGTGTTTTGGGGTGGTGAGAGTAGACATGGCAAGAAAGCTAATACTGCACGAATATGGCAACATTTTGAGATTTTTGGATTTGAAGCAGATGTAAAAGTGACGCATTGCTGCTGTTGTGAGTTGAACCTGTAAGAACCCTGTTTCAATTCATATCTGTCGCTCACTTTGAAAGCTCTGCAGTGGATGAGGAACAGCTGATTCATGAAGTTAAGATGAGGAATTATCTACATGAAACCTCCTTATTTCAGGACAACAACCTAAATAAGGACAGACAGACAGACAGACAGACAGACATTTAAAGTCCTGGCAAAATACACAAAGCAGTTCTGTGGTAGTTTCTGCTATAAAAGGAGTCTGCAGAAACAGATTTTGCCATGATGACACACACACACACACACACACACACACACACACAGACTCACAATCTCAGCCAGCTGGTAATCAACACCTCTCTAAAACAGCTTCAACAAAAACTGAACATTATAAATCATGATGGTAGAATTTATAAGACTGTGGTGTTAAACTGCTTTAGGTTTAACTATAGGTGTACCTCATAAAGTGGTGGACATACTGTATGTCATGTGCACAGAATTATTCCAAAAACATACAGTGGGCACAAAAATTCCCTCCAAACCTGACGTAGCATTTAACTGTTGAGACACCATATGGTGATGTGATTAACACATGCTTACTTGCATGTTGAAGTCCCCAGTGTCAATTTGTCAGAACAGCAGCCATCTGCTGAGGTGTGAGGGGTCAGCACAGGATTGTCTTGACTCCATATGACACCACACAGCTGCAAGGGTGGGTGACATGATGACACAGTTGGGATGCGGTTTCCATCAGTGGCTGTTATGCCAAGATGCCCTTGAGAAAATGTGAACTCCCCAGCAGGCCTGCTCAACAATCTGCTATTGGTTAATAGCAACTGTGGAGGGATGAGACAAGTATGCAGCCCCCATATGAGAACATAGATGTAACAGTGATTTTAAGAGAGGGCCACGGATGAAAGGAAACAAGCATGCTCTGTATGAACGGAGCCTTCAACCTCTGGCAGCCACAGCAGGGGGCAGCTCCCTACAACTGTGACCAGGCAGGCCAGGGATTATTCTGCATTTGTTTTGCCCAGGGGGCACTTTTACAAAATAACAGTAGCCCAACGGCCAGTTAATAAATCAGCATTAATAATTTATATATAAATAATTAGCCTGTACTTCTGTTGGGGACTGTTGGGGAAACACACTCTGTGAATCAATTAATTTTCACTGTGAACAGTGTTGGGCATTAACACGTTGCCAGTAACTGTAACAATATTACTTTTTCCAGTAACAAATAGTGTAACTAATTTAATTCCTAATAGAATTTCAGTAATAATATTACAGTTACCCCAAAACCAAACAACTCATTACAAAGTTACTTTTCTTATCAAATCACCACTGACATGAAATACAACATCACATCAGCAGGCTCATTTTCGCAATCGTCGAGTTGCGCATGTACGTCACAAAGCAGCAAGCTAGTTTTGAAGATGGAAACACTTAGCGGCTGGAAATATTCCCATTACTTTGATTTTGTCGGGAGGAAAGATCACAAGAACACTGCTGCTGCAGGTAGTCGGACTGAAACTCTTTCCACTGTGAAAAACACATCCTCAAACCTCCTGTCTGAAACACGACTACTACAACCGATGTACACGAACAACATTAGGCTGCAAGAAATACACCCCACCAAAGGCGAGCCCTCCTCAGCCATGGAGGTCAGCTGTAGCCCTACACTGGCTAAAAAAACAAAACTGGATTTTACTCGTGGACAGCTTTGGCTACAAAGAATTAATGAAGCTTGTGGCTGGATATGTTGTGAATGAAATGTTGCTCCATGAGTGACTCCTCATCTTTAAGGCAGATATTTGGGAAAATACCAGTCCACAGGCAACTGAAGACCTCGAGGTTAGAAAAAAAAAATCCAAGTGATCTAGCCTTAGCTACACTTACTGGAGATTACCCTGACATTCACACAGTGGCACACAATTTTGGAGAGATACGCAATTACCAATTTTACAGGGGTAACAGAAAAGTAATATAATAAGAAGTCTAACAATAACCAAAGTAATGTTATTACTTTTGAAAAGAGTAATGAGTAATATATATTACATTTTAAGAGTAATAAGCCCACCACTGACTGTGAATAAGAATATGGTCAGCAGACCACCCAGCATCCTTTTGCAGGGTCAGATTTGACATGACTGAAGTAGACTATGTGAGTTAAATTTCTAATTTAAACTGAGACGTGAGTTATTTCTAACAAAGTGTCACTTTGTGTTAAATAGTTTTTGGGACATAAGGGCTCAGAGTGTCTTCAACATGCAAGATTTTAGGCAACATAATAAAGGCGGTTGGGTATGAGGTTAGAGTACCTCTTACTCCTCCCTCCTCTTTTGTTTGGGGGTGTAACCTCTATAAAAGTGCATGTGGCACCTCTTCACATCAGTGACACATAAATTCATTTTGATTTATTTCTAAACATTGGTACTTTTATAGCTTATATGTGCTGTTGTGTTCAGAGAGAGAAAATGGAAATCTTTGATAAGAAGAAACTGTGTCAAGATTTTGTTGAGGGTACTGAACGCTGCACGCTCATGGGTCATCTTTCAATCAGTAGACTAGGGGAGGGTTTTTTTCCAGCTTACATTATTTTTTTGACAATGCACATTTGTTTCTTCATCATTTATAGTCGCACAGCGTTCTTATTTGTCAGTTGACATTTCTTGGTGTTAGCTATTCTTTAGAACATTTTTAACAAATCATGCTTTAAAAAGTGATGGCAAAACAAAATCAGCCATTTCAAAAAGCCGTGGCAGCATGTCCTACACATCCCCAGTGTAAATGAACATTTTTATGCTGATGAACACATTCACATGTACCCTAGTTTTCTATGTGTACTCAAGTGACTTAGAGTGCCTGTTTAGAGTTTTGCACATGTATCCACCTCCCATCCCATCACAGGAACCTGGACAAGTCCTTATTCTGATTTTAAGAGCCCAGTATATGTGAGCTGTGAGAGTCTGAAAGAAACCAGGATACTGTGACATGCAAACAACACATTTTTGAAGGTTTCTGGTTTGTCAGCATAAGCACATCTTCAACTCGAGTGATCCAAAATAGCTAAAGCTTTTCCCTTTTGGTGCAAAGACAAACAGAATTTTGTGTATTGGTCATAAAAAACACACTTTTATTTGGTGCAACTTCTAGTCATGCAAGTCTATTTGTCATTCCACCTGTAAAAACAATCTGTCCATTTAGCCTTAAATTCTACTAATCGTGCACTCAGGAAAACACATTATAGTGGGGGTAATGAATACCAATCTGATATAAAATAACACTAGGATCATGAGGATGATTTCCTAGGTGCACAACATTAAAACATGACAGATGTATGTGATATTTCTACAAGTGGAAGTAATGCTGTCCCGAGGAGAAACCCCTGACACTGTCTCCACATCATTAGTCCTGTCTCTGAACACTTGTTCCTTCAGTCTAATACTGACAAATGATGAGTAATGCAGTTTGGGCTCTGCTGAGTTTTGTCCTTAACTCTCAGAGGCACACAGGGAACCGTCCGCTGGGGTCTGACCTCAGATAGCCTTCTGGGACTCCAGCCCAGAATGTTTTCTCAAATCTCGAATCTTTTCAGTTTTTTTTTTAAAAGACCTTCAACACTGTCATTCAGATAATGAATTATATCCATGTTGTTTATCCCATTATGCTGCTCCCTAAAGAAATCTATTCATAATTATACAGATAATTGAGTAAATGTTCTTCTGTTTGCCTAATATTCAGTTCAGAGTATTAAAGATTTTATTTGCAATTAGAGCAGCCCAGATTATTATGGCATGGATTCAAATGTAGCAGATTTGTCAGCTAAACGTTCAGTGTGTGAACTCTACTCCAGCACAGTATAACAATATAAGGTTTCAAAGTGAAGCTGTTTACACTAAATTCCTGCCCTACCTTTGTTATGTAACTTAAAAATAGTGAAATCAGACCTTTTTGCCTCTTTTTAGATGTCAGGAGTGAAAATTAGTCATCGTCAACATTTGTTGTGGTATGGTTTCAGATTGAAGACAGCTGGAGAACAACTAAAATAATTGGAGGTGGGCTCTGGCATTAATCATGTTTTTTACAAATGCTGTACAGATTTTTGGTGTTCTATTAACTCAGATGGCTTTAAATACAAACACATATAGCTTCTGTCAATAATCTCCTAGGGGAGCATGCCCCTATTCTCCCTTATGGTTTGGCTAAGCCCTGGATCTTTACAATGTCTAGCTCCGTCCCTGGTCCGCACATGAACCCACACAAGTGACTCCGCTTGGAAACCATCTCACCAGAGCAATCCATCTTAAAAAGTCGTTCCAATTGATCGAGGAGCACAAGAGCGGTCTTTAATAAGCCAAACAGCTGAGAGAGGGTGGGGGGATGTGACCCTATTTCTGGGTTTTAATGTGTGTGAGGAATGAGGAAATTAATGAGGCTTACTATGGATGGGCATGTATGGGATGGCTGGAGCCAGCACTGTGTGTGTGTGTGTGTGTGTGTGTGTGTGACAGTACAAGTGCCCTCTAACAAGGTGAGCCTGCCTGTGACTTGACAAGGGGTTAGACAGTGTTTGCAATTACTAAACATAGTTTGTTATATAGCAAAGTAGAAACTGAGTTTGTTACGGAGTGCTGTGTAATGACACCAAGATTAGCTGGACAGAAAGGTATTTAAATCAGTATAGTGGATTATTTAGCATCTGAAAACATATCTGACCCTCACTGAAAAAGCTAAATTATCTGTTGCTCCAAGAGAATATAAATACAGTTAGAAGTATATCATATTAGGTGTAATGTTGCTTGTCCAATTGGGATAATAAGAATATTTCAATATATATTTCAATAGAATTACTCCCATATTTTGACCAAAAAATCATTCAGGTATGTGCTTGACATTAAGAATAAGTTAAATCCTCAGTGCAATAAGCATCATATTCACAAAATAAGTCACATGCAATTGCAGTCTTCTGCTGTTGGCTACTGAGCAGTTTAAGGTTTAATTAATTTACTCCTTACAGGTAACTACTGAATTCACTAATTCAAACTGTTAAGGGAACTTTTTTTGGAAACTCTGGAGGAAATAAGTTTGGATTCTGAGCCAAATTGGTTTTACTCATTTGTTGCTTATCTATAGACCCTTTTACTGTTTGTAAACAGTATGATGTTTTTTGGTGGGCGGGGCTTAGCTGGAGGCAAAACAATTCTCCACAGACATTAGCTAACGCCAATTAGCAAATTCTGTTGGCTTATTTTAGACAATAGAGGAAGATTCAGATATACTCATTCTGAGTACCTGAGTGCACTCTGGCACAAACTAGACGGTCCATAGATTCAGAGCACTGTCAGAATGTACCAGTCCAGAGTACCGCACTCTTGGAGTGGCAGAGTGCACTCTGGGCAATCTGTCTGGGGACAAGGAGCAGCAGAGCACCAAGCAGAGTGAATGTGTGATTAACTTAACCTTTGTTACTTCATGTAGAATATATAAAGCTTTGTTTCATCAACCAGCAGGGCTCTCATTTTAGTGTAGAGCGTCAGACTGCATTTATGAATCCACCATGTCAGGTCACTCACTCCTTGAGTTCACGACTGTTATTTGAAAAAGTAACCACTGACCAACAGGACCAGACTGGCCGACCCGTATGCTCTCACTCAGTGGATGGGTGATGTCACAGGAAGCTTTGTGGTTGATTACTCTGCCAATCTTACAAAGGTGGACGACACTTGAACAGTTTCCTCCAGTTTGTTTTGCTATCGAAGCTAACGTTAGCTAATGTGCTACCTCCCCAATTTCTGATGAGGTGGACATGATAACCACTAATACACATAACGTTATTCATTCCTACAACAGTAAATACTTTTTCTCTAACGTGATATGAAGTGTGCGCATGTAGCATTTTTGATGATCACCTCCGTCCAGTCCTTTCGTCTTATCGCATTTAACCATAGCTGTCTTCGTTTTTGTTGACAAGCAGTGGCGGTTTTTATGCAATAAAATCTAAGTTTTGAGCCATGACTCCTTCTATTCTGTCTCCAATAACACAACAAGACGACATTTTAAGATTCCTACGTAGCCTACAGCCCCATGGTGGCGACTCGTGTTTTGCCTCCAGCTAATAAAATGACGTCATTGTGGCGTTGGCCCTAAAGGGGTCTATGAACCAGAGCAGAACTGTGAACTCAATCTTGGCTGTTTTCCAACAGAGGAACTCAGAGCATCAAAGCTTGTACCTGGCTTTTTACATGTTGTTTTCTTCTTTATAAACGATCATAGTGATATGTCACGTGGAGCATAGCACAACACGAGTGCATGTGAAGCCCACAGGCCCATGTTGTCCCAACCTTCCTGTTGTTTATTTATTTTTTATCTTTTTTAATATTCTAAGCTTTTGCAATCTGAAAAATGTGTTCTACAACATTGCAATGTTGGTTTGAATGTGATTAATTGTTCAGCCCTGATGTAAACCATATAAAGCCTTATATACAGTCACTGCATATCAGCGTTGCCACATACCTGCTCTTTTGTTGCGTTCCAACAACCTTGGAAACTTGTTATCATGACTCTCCCAGCAGTAAACACGGTCTGGATCGGCCTGTCTACTGAGACTTGCATGTCGATATTTCAGGAAAACTGTTTCAGCTCCTGGCTGAAGAGAAGAATGAAATGGATGTCACTCAAAATGGCTGAAATTCCACAATCCACAGGTGGCAATGCAAGAGTCAGAAAGTAATTACAAAATACATGAATGCAGTCTGGCTTCAGTGTTCCATCTTGACCTTAGAGTTGGAGCAGTTGACAATGTAGTGTCACCTCATGCTTTCAACAATGTCACATGAGCTTCATTAGCAGTATGAGTTGTCATGGAAACAATGTTTCTGAGCACTTTGAGGACTTCTCAATCATAGTGACACAAAGGTCAAAATAGACAATGATCAGAAGCTGCAGCTAAGATTTTACTTTTCAGGATTAAAGCATATTTGTTTTGACAGTGGCCACTGTGCAGTTTTGACATACCCAACATTTACTGAAAGGCTTTAATTATCATCAACATTAAAAATTGACATCATGAGGTTTTCACATTGCGCCTGCATGTGTGTGTATCACTGCGACTCCATCCAGCTAATTATCCCATGGTGCTGTTGCGTGTTGGGAGGTCACAGAAGTGTTATTGGCTGTCACCACTAACAGGCGGCACTGAGAGATGATCGCACCATCTCTGTGTCAGCCCAAGAGCCTGAACACACTGCACCCGGTCAAAACACACACAGGGCGTACAGCCAACTCTGATAGGATTTACACAACAGTACAAAAAAAACACTGATGTCAAATCCTTTGTGAGCCAAATGTAATCATTTTTTTGTCAGGCAGGTTGAATATGAAAATATCTGTCACACTTGGCACAAATGTTACTTACTCTAAATCCAGCTCAAAACACAAAATGCAGGCTTATGTAATGTTGTCATATTAATACACTTTGAAATAATTTGATAAAGTGACTGAGGTTTTAATCCTCCTCACAAATTCCTGTCACTCTCAGTTTTTCTCTCTCCTATAATCTCGTCTCTCCTGTCTTCACCACCACATCTTAACTCTGACAGGCTTCTAGTTTCAATGCAGCAAATGTTTAATTCCCAAAGCAAAACACTGGTTTGCAAGACACCTAATATGTGAATCAGTACAGCTGGCACCAATGGACTAAAAGGGTGGAGATAATTAAAAATAAAGAGGTGTGATGGGTTCCCAGCAAGCAATAGTCATGATTTAAATGTATTGGCTATATTTAGCTCCGATTTAGTTTAGCTACACGTAACCCAAATCTAGCCGATTTAATTTTGAAATTGATTAAATGTAATTTTTGCCATTGCAGATGGCATGCGGTATGATATTCAATCACGTATGGAGAGTCAACAGTAATTAAAATATGTTTATCTCCATTTTTTGGACATGGTCTCTACATATCCGTATAATTGATGATGTCTACACTTTGGCTATGGTTAGACATCTACCAAATTTTCACTGACAGCCCAAATTCAGCCGTGATTTAGCCTAGACGTCAGGTCTTCATGTAGACGGCTATTAGACGTTTTTTAAAGCAAAAAATGCTTGCTGGGTTGTCTTTGCACCAGCAGTAAACCGTATCATAACCTTTAAACATTACATGTTTTCAGATCAGTAAAGTTTACATTTCACCATTATAATGCTGCAGCCTCCAGATAGATTAAACAGGATCTTACTGAGCACACATCTCTGAACAATCCATGAGTTCACAGAGGATAATATGTCATCTCAAAAAGGAACTATCCTCTCTGCATTGTCCAGTTCACAGAGAAGAAGTCTTACAGCAGAAATAACACATGATGAGTGCTGTAAAACGGTGGGACTGCAAATAAAAAGACACACTTACTTACTGACCATTAGCCTTAATAGTCCATTTTCTGTCATTTGGTTTGCAGCATCCATCAAAAATATAAAGAGGAGGTTACAATGGATGAATAAAATTCACTACATCTGCTCCTGTGTTAGAGGAAAGCATTATGCTGGGGAAACGTGCCAGCATGAGTAGTGCAGGATTCCATAAGACACTCCCCCCCCCCAGTTTACAGTGGTTTTAGAACAGGTGAGGGGCGTTGTCAGGCAAAACACAGACTACACTTTAAAGTAGTGTTATGCTACAGGATCTGTCATTTCCATGCTTCCTAATCACTGTCTATGTAAGCAGCCACGCAATGCATTCTAGTAGCACTGTATTAAGTTAAAACTAGGCTATTAAATGCAAACCAGGGGTGTCCAGCTTGATTCAATGCCTCTGGAAACTACCGAAAAAATTAAACTAACCATTATCGGTCTAAAATAAAAACAAAGTGGGGCACCTGGTGGCTCAGTGGGTAGAGCAGGCGTCCCATGTACAAAAAACTGTGTCCTTGCTGCAGCAGCCACAGATTTGATTCCAACCTGTGGCCCTACGCCACATGTCAGTTTTAATTCCTGGAGCAGACAGCCCTTAGCACCTACCTTAGCACGCCTATCAAGCGTCCAATAATGGGAGGCAGTGCTACCCCTGGCTTCCAAAAATGCACCTGTGGACACGTACCATTAAGTTGAAGCTCATGTCTATTAACTGATGTTTGTCCCACTTGAAGGACCCAACTATATATTGGTGTTTACCAACCCCGCTGTGGCTGTAGACACAGGTTATTTTGTAGTCTCACTTTAACTAATCCTGCATATACCTGTGCAATCTGTGATAAGTTTTAAGTCCGACAATTACAGTGTCACAATGTCACGACACATTTTGTTCTCCAGTGCTAAACTTGAAAAATAAAAGCTGAATTAAAGGAGCAATCTGATGGTCTTGGGTGTGCGGACCCAGGTGCTAATCACATGCCTGCTTTATGAAAAGAGGGCTAACATATTGTAAATACTTAGAATTAACTTACTGAATATAGACTTTTGTACACTGAGTCTGTTTCTTTCTGATCAGTTTTTTTAATCCGTCATCCAGAAAAAATTATTACGCACAGAAACCTTGCGCACTGATTCCGATGTGTTTTATTCTTCTATTCGTTGTGAAAACTTGCAATATGTGACAAAATGAAAAGACACATTTCCTCCTTTGCCTCTCTTCACTGGAGTTATTTATCAGGCTGTCACCAGTCCCTCTCTGTCTTTCATTTGGCATGACAGCTGCATGAAGGGGCGGAGCTGTCCTGCCTCTCTGTCCTCTACACTCTGTGTGCGGTCCATAACCTCTTCCTCGTCATCGACATCCACCTGTATGTTAATATCTGACCTGTTGAAAGTGAGCTATCCAAGTTGTGAAATTATTCTGCGCACCCCGTTCCTCTGTCTTGTCGTCGCTGTGTCCTGCCGCCACATTTCTTCTTCTTCTTGATTCTTGGTCAAATGTCTCTCAAGGCTTCTGACAGATGCGAAAAGCACAGAAAATCAAACCTGTTCCGAAAATTTTAATGATGGATGAAAGTTTCGGACTCACGGCTGAATTCACAAAGAATGAACTGCGGCCGCTGATAGCAACTTGAATTGCACTTCATTTGCACCCGCAGTTTGCTCCGTCTTAACGTCCTATTCACAAAGGATATTGCGCTAATGATATACCAGTGCAAACACACCCACAAAGTTTGGCAGCTGAGTGCAGATTGCCCCTGATTTGCCCCTGGTTGCAATAAGCCACACATGGCAAAGTATAAATGCTGGCTTTGCGCCAAGAACACCGTGGCAGAACAATGGCAGACTTTGTTTGGCAAAGTACTGAATACTGTATACCCTCATGTAGTGATGTCTGCTGGTGAGTCAGTCCAACAGTGTCGGATGGGTTGAGGCTGTGGATTTGCCCAAGTTTGACCACTTTATCACTATTCCCTCTCACTTGTAGCTGTTTTCTCGTTATCTTTTGAATTTAATATGAATTATGGAATCGTTTTTGTTCACGTTTGTTTCCCCCGTTTCGTAAAATAAATTATTGAAAGTTGCTTTTGAAGTGCGTGACAGAAGTGCATTTTGAGAACGACCGCAGACTGTCACCTGTTGAACGCATCAATATCTTCGGATGCCATTAAAGTAATAATGATTATAATAATAATGTCAAAATATTATTTACAGACTGACAATCACTGCTGCCACAATCACTGGAAAGTCTGGGCGAGAGGCTTCCATAGAGGAACGCCCAGTTTGCACCAGCTTTCTAAAGACATTATTTACTTGACTCAAACTGCGTGTGGCTATTAGCGCTGGTGTTAGTGAATTAGACGTTGTTTATCAATGAGGCTCATTTGCACAGAAATGGGCAATTTTTCCGCCAAATATATGCATATTACCTCATTTAAATACGTGCAAATAACATCGGAGCACCGAGACACAATCTGCTTGGCAGCGCAGTTAGTGGAGCATCTCACCCTCTGCGCATGCTTTGTGAATTAGATGGTATCTGTTTGCTCCATGTTTACCAGTTTAGCGGCCGCAAAAGCCACGCAATCCTTTTGTGAATTCAGCCCTCAGTGTGCAAACGTGATTGACACAACGTGAAGTCGTATTTATTTTTAGACGTGTGACAATTTCAGATGAAAGAAACTGACGCAGTGTGCAAAGGCCTTAACTGTTGGACAAAACCAAGGTTATTCTTGGATGTATTGGTGACTAGCATGCTAGCTAACAAAATACAACATGTAAACAAGATTATTTCTAAACATTATGAAGGAGTGTTTGTCCTCCTTTGGTGGAGGCTAGCTGTTTCCGCTTGCTTCATGCTAAGCTAGGCTATAAACACACATTGGACCAATCTGCCACATGTACAGAGATGAAAGTGGTATTGATCCTCTAATCTAAGAGAGTAAAGAGGTGTAGTTTTCAAAATGGCAGCATATTCCTTTAACATATTTTACTTTAAATGAAAGCGTTTCTACATTTAAAATCTCAGTTCCTTTTAAGCATGATGTCCTTGTGTCACTCTGACTTGGAACTGTGTTGTTGTTGTTATGTAGTCAGCTGCACACGATGACGGCGCACAGTTTACTCAGTTGAGGAACTCCACACCCACAGACATGCTGCAGTATGTGGGAGTCCTGGTGCTAACAGGATGCCTAATTAGCATCTGTGTGAAACTCAGGTAGTTATCAACCTGCTGCGACAATTAACCGCCCTCCGGCTTCACACTCTGGATCCCCCCGTCTGTCTCATATCTCATCTAATCATATCCCCGTCCCTTTGTTGTGAAGGTGTCAGGTTTCTGTTTGTCAGGGTGAGCCAACAGATGAGACAGGAAGGGGGGAGAGAGAGACAGACAGATCAGATACAGGGACGAGTGCTCAGTGTCATGGATGGTGAGCTTGTTTACATTTGTGCCAACCTGTTTGACACAGTAACGCCAAACTACCATGACAACTAGTTCAACGTACAAATGTGCCTCCTCTCCGTGGTGCAGGATCACGGTGCAGTGTTGTTGGAACAGTCAAACAGACTGATTCATCAGGTTACCCTTTATATTCATTTAAGAGGCTGCACACAAGACTTTAGATGGCTGGGGAAATCCAGCCATCTAAAGTCCTGGTTTTGTTCAGGGTCAAGTGCATTTACTGTGTCAGTGCACTTCTGTGCTGATGAAAGAGTCAAGTAGGGGCTTATGTTCAGGATGGAAACACGAGTCACCAGCCAAGTCCTGCAATGTTTTGGCCGTGACACAAAAGATCTTACTCCTCATCCAACCAACAGGTTATAAATGGGACTTACACTATAAGTTTCTACAATCAGCCAAGGTGTTTAGTAGCAACTGCCAGGGGACAGCGGACTGATACTTAACACCTATACTACACAGCCCTGTAGAAGAAAATCTTGGCATCATATGTGTCTGTAAACCATGGATAAGCTACATTTGTATGTTTCATGCATAGCACATCAACATGTCTACACAGATGTAGTTCTGGTTACACTTATATGCGGTGGATGGCATGAAACTAAGGAAAGATGGCTGACAAGCTGCAGACCAACGAATAACAAAACCAGGTGTGTTTTAGTGAACCATCGCAGCATTTACAGCGCCGATTTTGGCACCAAAACTTGGATTTTTTTTTTTTTTTTTTTGAGACATCAAGACATTTATTTTTGGCAACAAAACTGGGCATCTGAAACAAGAGGTTTTCCCAACTCTAAACACAGTAACCACAGCATTGCTGGAACATAAAGAAATGTTAAGTTTCAACCAACAAATTTTCACTCTGACCTTGTCACAAATCGACATTTGGTCCACCTCCAGATATGATGTGAAAGTTGATTGTTGATGTTCTGGAACGCTGCATCAAGTTCTGATGATTACAGGTATTGTACGTCAGTACAACAACGCAAATTGACTTTTTTCCCTCCAACGCAGGTGGTTGGGTTTAGGCAACAGAAACACATGGTTAGGTTTAGGAAAAAAGAACAGAGTTTGGCTTTATGGCCTTCGGGACACAAACACCGCTCCCCCAGGTGGAAGTCAGTGTTTGTTGGACTCATACACTACCCCTCCTACCCGCCATACTTGGACTTTCCCCGGCTACACTTTCATTCTTGTCCAGCCACGTTTCCCCTGATGCCACCAAGCACTGTTCAACTATAACAACGTCAGGCCGCGTATCATGCTGATGGACGGCTTTTTTCATCAGTGTCTGACGCTGCAAGTCACTGTCCAAGCACTGGATTTCGACGACTTTGGAGTGAGACCGGGCTCTTTCAACACACCTGCAACATATGAAATGTACAAATGTGACATATCTATGGTTTGCAGAAATGTACGATGCCGACATTTATTACAGGAACACTCTTCTGAGCGTGTGCACTTTCATCTCCTTTGCTGCTGTTGTGTGCAGAGGCATCATTATTTCAGATAATTTGAGCAACAGACAAGTAATATTGTGGTAAATGTCTGGCAAATCATTCGATAATGAGGAAAATATACTCAGAAGTAGCTCTAACGATGCATTCACCTCATGAATCATAACATATTGCTCTCCCTTACATGATAGCACATTAGCTGCTTTTAATACTGAAAAGTACCAATGTTGGTGACTCTATCTTTGAATTACTTGGTGTTGGAGTGAAACCAAATGTTTTTGCTGTCACCCACTGCTGCCAATGGCACTACTCCATCCTTTATATGCTCCATAGTTTCCTCATTCTAAACAGCTTATCCTGCTCGAGGTCAAAAGGGGCTGGAGCCTTTCCCAGTGTGCATTAGGTGAGAGGCAGGAGTACAGCATTTAGGACTATCTCACATTCACCTAGTCTGCCTGTCTTTAGATTCTGGGAATAAACCAGAGCACCTGTAGGTGACCCATGGTGACACAGCAGGAATGTGACCTTATGTAGTGCTTATCAACAAACACAAAAAAAAAAGCATAAAAACAAGTGTGTTTCACTTTGTAGTATCCATAAACATGGATAGTGCTTTGCTTCTAAAATTGTTTGTGCTAGGTGGTCTTTCATTGTGTTTTCTGCCATGCTGGGAGAAATAGAGCTCACCTTTGGCATTAGCTAAAGAGGATCCTTAATAAAATACAAATAATCTCTGTTGCTGCAGTAATTGACCTTGCCACAAATAGTAAAGAGCATAGATAAAAGGAGAGGCACTGAGGGGGTCAACATTGTTTGAAGGCGCTCGCAGCTCAGAGGCTCGTGAATGCAACCTGCTTTTATCGGTCACCAAAAAACTAAATGCAGCGAAAGCGGGCGGCTGCATTTGCATTCTAAACACAATCAGCGTGTAGTAATATCAAAGCACTCCAGCCCCCTTGATCTACTTTTGCATTCATCAAGAAAATCCCTGCATTTGCTGATAAACATAAATACTTTTGCATATGAATATTCCTAGTTTGGTTAATCTGGAGCAGTTCAGCTGACATACAAGTATGTGTTTGCATTGGAGATGAACGGGGTTTCTGTGTGTGCACGCATACTCATCTGAGGGAATATTTGAGAAACATGAATTATGAATCCCGTGCCGTGCACAGATAACTGTGGTAATGAAGCCGACAGAACAACTGGATAGGCTACATATTTAAAGAGGCTACTTCCTTTGTGGACATGTCATCTGGGCATTAAAGATTTAGACGTTGTGATAGCCCAACATTAGAGAGGGCTGCAGGGTGAGTGGGTTGGAGATGAGAGTATTATCTGGCCAGTGTTATGCGGCTGATGCTTGCAAGAAACCAGAGCTGGCAGGGTGAGGCTGACGTAACATGACGGCACATGGAGGCTTAACTGTGGAGTGTCCATAATAACAGTGCAAACACTTCACAAAATCCTAAATTGTAAGTGTTCAGGATATTAATAATATTCACATGTTAAATATATTCAGAATCAGAGAATATACAGAAAAAGCAAATATGTGGGATTATGTATTGCTTACAACTTCAAGTGTCTACAAACAACCTCTATAATCACATTACAGTAACAGGAGTGAAACATTCTCTCACAGTACAAACCATAACACCTTGGTTTGGGTAGTATTAACCCCCCAAAATGAAGCATCCACTTTGTGCAGACAGTTGCAAAATGTTTTTCACCAAATTAGTTTTTGTGTAATTAGACATCTCTGTCTACGTCATCTAGTTTCTCTGCAAGATTAGCCTCACGTGATCCCTATCCATGTCTGTGTTACTGTACCAGGCCACAGACTAAGAGCAAAGCCAACACATGTTGTTTAATCCTCCAGTCCTTCCAAGACCTTTTGTTTAATCAAACTCCACGTGGAGTCAGTTCACTGATAAAGAAACAGTATACCATTGCAAGGTCCTGACTGTCATCAAAGCACTGAAAGAACATGTCAGCCTTTGGCCAGGTGAGCTCATAGATCCACTTACTGTTGGGTGTGTAGATGACTGGTTGTGTTGATGGCTGTCTTTGTGTTGAGCACAAGTGGAAGAGTTACGATTAGCAAGCTTGTACTGTTTACTAAATGGTGATTTTAGCATCACGTTTCACTAGTTACAAGACTATGCTTTAGTTTTTGCAAAATATAAATAAATACATAGTGATTTCTGAAAGACCCTGAAGTGTAACAATACTTAGCGCTGTTCTGACGGTATTTCCAGAATCCTCTAACCATAAAGAAGAAAAATATTCTGTTTATTCTAGCGGCATTGCTCTATGGATAGCAGTGTGGGTCTGAAAGCAAAAATATCTCAACAAATATTCTATGTATTGCCAGATGATAAATCCTGCTGACTTGAGTGATCCTGACTTTTTCTCTGGCGCCACCATGAGGGTGATATTTGTGGTGCAGAGTGAAATATCTCCACAACTATCGAGTGGATTCCCATTTAATCTGCTACCGATATTCATGGTTCCCAGATAATCCCACTGACATTGGTGATCTCTTGACTTTTTATTAAAATATCTGCACAGCTATTTAATGCACTGCTGTGAAAATTAAGACATTCATGTTCCCCAGAGGATGAATTGTAAAAAGCTTTGATCCCCTGACTTTTCTTCTAGTGTCATAATCTGGTCAAATTTCCTTTCTGACCAAATACTTGACAAACTGACAACACATTCCCTTCAGCCTCAGCTGTACTTTATGTTTGATGCTAATCACAAAATGTTAGCATGCATGCCTAAAGATTCAGTTGGTAACTTTTATGAAAATAACTGCCATATTTGCCCAAAGTGTTACTATACCCTGAAAGAAGTACATGATACAGAACGTCTGAAAAAAATCATGTCGCTCCTCCCCTTCCTACTGCCTCTAAGTGCATTATCTAGAATCAGATTAAAGCACAGTCAGCTACAACCAATTAGAGCCGAGGAGTCTGTATCATGTCAATCCCTCCATGAACTGTGGTCAAACTGTCAAACGAGGCAGTGCTGATCAAATATGAATCAAGATTCTGCAACCACATTGTCTATTTCTCATCTCAAATGTTTCAGAAACATGCTTTAGTGTACTGTTTAACTGTAAATGAGAGAGTTTGTCTGGCTGGTGGGCGGTTCTTGGTACTCCAGTTTATTGCCTCTTAACTTGGGCAAAGTGAGATCAAGTAAACAAACACTGTAGCAAAAGTACAAATGTGTGAAACTGTAACCAGTCTTTTAAGAGCCCTGACACACAAGCATGACAGTCAGCCATAGGTCAATGTCAGGAAGTCAGTGACCGTACGGCACGAGAAATGCTTAGCACATGAGAATTGTAAAGGAAGTGAGGAAAGTGGCTAAAGTCAAGACGGTGTGAGATCAATTTATTTTTTTTTAATACTAGGTAAGGTTTTTTTCTGTCATGGTGCTCTCTAGTTGCGATATTAATGTGCTAACAGACTAACTAACATCTTGAATCCATCCTGTTGGTCTTTCAAATACCCTTTTTTTAAACAAATACAGACTACTGCCACCTGCTGGTATGGAGAGTTATTTCTTCTCACACAGGCGCAGAACGTATGTGCTGGTTGGTTGTAGCTGTAGTCTTTGTGATGTGTCCAAGTGCTTTTTTTTGGTGGAGACACAGAGTAATGTCTGGGCCTTAACATTAATAAATTCAGTAACAGTAATATCACACTTTGCATTTACTAAAAAGCTGATGCAACCCTGAACCCGAGGCACAGCAGAGGTTCAAAGACAATTGTGTTTGTTGGAGTGTAAACTGGTACAAAGTGTCTGCCACGCTAGATCATTTGACATTATTTGTTTGCTCTATTAACTTTTCGTCATTCTCCTCCCCTGCTCTGTTTTGTTGGCTCACTGTTAATGACTTGTCCTCCAAACAGCAGATTAGGTGTTAGCGTGGTAGTTACACTGCGCGCTAAATCAAAAATAAATCACATTTTGTCTGAGGTGACCTGGTGAAGCATGTAGTTTTCAGGGGTTGTAGATAAGAAGGAGAAGAAGTCACATAACACTGCAGTCTGATCAAACAGTAAAAGAATCAGCTCTGAATTCATTCTTACTGTTGATCAAGCAGAAAGACAGATTATTCCTCTGAGTGTTACTCTGAATAACCACAGTACCAGGGTCTCTCTGGTTATACATGACAAGTACACACACAAAAAACAGTCACTTCCTCTAATATGTTTGTTTGTGAAAACACACACACTGTCAGTTTTCTGGGTGCCACTGACTGAAGGTCAGACCAGTCTCAAGCAAACAAAGCACAGTGGTGACGTCACTGTGCTCTACTGCACCGTAAAAACAAACACACAATACCCAGACTGAAAAATGACAAAGGATATAAGACAGCAATTTCCATTCAATCACGCCTTGAGGTACAGAACTGTGTTGACTGACACAGTCTGTGACCTGTCGCTTGTGGAGAAATGGCAGTTACAGGCTGAGCACTATGCTTCACTGTGAGAAATGTGCGACTGCATTTATATGAGGGACGACTTTGAAGGTCCAAAGCGCTTTGTACTCTCTGCTGTATGCTAGACTGTGTGAACAGTGTGGAAGCCACCTGGCACAGCTTCAGGGACTATTTTACATCAAACACGAACCCTAAACTCTGCTCAACAGAACTTGATAATCCTTCATGTGCTTCACCCATATGTTCAGCTCCAGTCTTTCCTCAACGAAAATTAAGCCAACTGTGATGTCACGTGACGTACCTAACAGCCAATAGATAACACACGAGATAAAATGGAGATTTAAATTTTTAATCAGCAAATTTGTCTGTTGAATTTGGTGTACGACTGCAAGTAATGGGCTCACCAAATGTGCCGACTGCATCTATTTTGGTCCTCATTCATAATATTCAGGCGCTACTTCATTTCAAACACTGAGATTAATGTACTCTGACATGTTTCTGAGATTTATGACATTTTTAGAATTCAAAAACCTGTCCTCAGAGGCTATTTCAGAAATGGACATTACCATCTGTGATCCAGTTCTGAGCGCTGACAGGTAATGATTGAATTATGGTGGAGTGAATACATGTCATGAATACACAGAGCCTATACTGTAACAAAGGCTGCTCACGATGTGTTTTTTTGCACTAGAAATGCCACTGCTGATGATGATCAAAACCAGTGTGTCAATTGTTTTAATTATCATAAATTTATCGTAATTATTATAAACACTCATCTGGAGTGGCACTATGCCTCTTCAGGTGTGATTCTCTCATCAAAGTAATTAAGTGAAGCCTCAGTGTCTTTATGCAAAAATGAGCATAATAGGTGGGAAAACCACGACACATTTGCTTCTCTACCTTAGCTTCATCCACACTCGATGCAGAGGCTTCTTCAGTCTTTACAGTTTAATTTCTTTAAAGGAGCTATGTGCCACATTCAGAGCAAATCTATGATTCAGAGTCTGGGCTGGGACTGACTGCACACAGTTCTCAACATGGAGATGGTGGAGCAGCTAACAGCTAAGTGTGCTAATTCGATGAAGGGTGATTCCAACAATGTCCAATTCAACCTTTCTCCGGCAGCCAGTTTTCCCTAAAAGAAATAGCCATGGCTCAGAGGTCCCGTTTCTGTGAAAATACACACTCTCTGCAGTTAAGACAACCCAATCCCAAGAAAAAATGTTTGCATTGTTCGTTTCTACAAACCACGGACACGCTACATTTGTCAGAGACACTGCAGTGAATGTGTGGTTAGGTTTACCACAAAAAAACACAAAATCCACTTGGTTATGGTTAAGGTAAAATCACGTTTTGGCTTAAAACACAAACATTTGATGGCTCAAAAGTCGCTCGAAAAGCAGGGACAGGATGGTTAAAAACACCTGAGTTCGGTGGCTCAAACAGCACTGAGAAACGTTGCAAAGGGTCCATAAAAACACCTGGGATCAGTGGCTTAAACACTGCTGGGAAACTAAAACTAACTGCAGGGTGTGTGTATTTTCGGAGATACTAGACTTCTGAGCAATGGGTGTTTGTTTTTGCTCTCAGTCTAGTGGGAATTTTTTCAGACTAATGGTGCTTTGGCGTTTTGGGCCATTAGAACAATGGCATTGCACCCTTACAGCTGCTACAGTGCTAATAGAGCAAACTCTGTTGACCTGGAGGGAAACTAGTGGGTGGGTGCTATATTTCCAAAACCACACTGTCCCAGTATCAGCGATAATGGCCATATGAGCGCAGTTCAAAGTGGAGTAGAACACACTCATAGGGACTCATATGCACTAAAATGCACGTGGTTGAACCATCTACCATAGCAATGAACAGAGAAGTTGAAATTACAACACACATACACATGCAGCATGACTTCATTCTCTGCTGAGGACGCCATTAATCCTCTATATCTTTACACGGCAAATAGTGGTTTGCTGCTATAATAATGTTCTGAATGTCGCGTCCACAACCTTAAACATGAGTCTTCTGAAACGTGTTCAGAGTCCTTTAGATAATTTGTTGTCAAGTCTAAAGCAAGACTAACAGTCTACAGCCAGGCTCTACTGAGACTTTCTTTGTGTACCATATTACATGGCATTTCAAGTGGTGGACCACCTGATAGACCAATATTGCCATCCCTAACTAGGTCACTAGCCTGCCTAGTTACATTTCTTATAGGAATGACAGCTGCCAGAAATCCCCAAACATCAAGATAATTTCCCTTTTTGAAGCAGGAGACATTTTATAAACCAAACTGTACCTGAAGCAGATGTTAGTTTGAAAAACAGTCAGTTTCCAGCATGGACCTGCCACTGAGTGAAGTGATGACTGAAAATAAGAGAAGATGGTTGTGGTGTAGGTAAACTGCAATTCTCCATGCATGCAAATGCCTGTATGACAGGATTTATGTGCACAAACTATTCATGTGCATGTATTTTTCTTCGCATGACGTTTAGGGCTCTAGTTTCACAGACCGGGCGAGGCAGAGGCGCAGCGCACCTGCGCTTCGCCAACTGGGTATGGCCAGGTGGATTTTGCAAGTTTGGCACACCGTGCATGCTGGCGCAGCTACTCCTCTATCCCACCTCCATCCCTCCTGCCTGCGCAAGTCAGAAAGAGGGAGGAGAGAAGGCGTGAAGTGGGTTTTACACAGCCCATTCACATCACACCAATCAAATGAGCTCCTCTCCTCGCCCTTAAATGCGCCGCATGAAGGCGTAATGAGAGTTTACTCAAATCGCCATGGCAGAAGAGAGCAGTAGCGTCAGACGGCCAAACTTCTCCCAGGAGGAAGCTGATGTTTTGGTCCGGGAGGTCCAAGCTCGCAGTGTCCGAATATACGGAACTGCGAGCAGACCTCCATGGGCTGATGATGCAAAGGTAGCCTGGGAGGAGGTCACCACAATTGTAAATCAATGTTGCGTTTCTCTCGTGCAAGCACGCGCGCTCTCTTTCTCTCTCGCAGTCTCACTCTGTTTCTTTTCTTTTGGCTTTTCTAAGATGACAGATGCTGAATATATACTCCCTATCTGATGCTGTGGCTGTTTGTGGTTGGCCGAGAGGGATGTGAACTCATTAGTTTGCAGCTGTGTTAATCAAATCAGGTTGGGTTTCCATTACGCGTGCCAAATGTGCCAAACGGTGCCAATCCCCTTTGATCTGACATCAGATGTGATGGGACAGTCGATATAGAGATACATTTATGTGCTGATTGCAGATAGTTGCATTTAATAGTGGTTTTTGGGTATTTATTGCATCGTTAATGTGCCTGACATTCTGGAAACCTGCCTGTGAGGTTTTGGTGACGTGTGCGCACTGTCCACCGGTCAGCCAAACTTTCACTTACACCGGCTGTGCACCGCCTGCGCTGACAGTAGACCTGGTTTCAGCTGGCGAGCTTTTAGCACACCTTCGGCGAAGCCTTTTGGCACGAAACTGGCACTGCGCCAAGCTGGATCTGTCGGCACCTCCCACTGCTGCACCGCCACACCCATCTCAGCGCACCTCGGTCTGCCAAACTACCAAACTGAGCGCACCTCGGGTTGCGCTGCTCGAAACTAGCTCTGCGTGGGGTTCGCCACCCTGCGCTGCCCCGGGAAACTAGAGCCCTTAGTCTTGAAATCCACCACTGCCAATAAAGGGCCAGTGTGTAAAATGGGTTGAAAACAGTGACATCAGTGGTCAAATTCTAGATTGCAGGGCTCACTTGCTCACCCCTCCCATCGGGTAAATGACGGTGGCCTCGTAGGGACAAAAAGCCCTGCGCACGAGTTTTTCAGGAGTAGGTCTATCTAGCGATGAGGTGAATGTTTATTTAGAAATCTAAACCATGTTACGATATTGTAATGAATCCCTCACGAGCAGGAGACCAGAGGAGCATTCGGGAAAAAGGCCAGTTTATTTGAGCACTCCAAAAACTCCGGTAACACTCCAGGGGGTAAAAGACTTCGTCCCAAACTCTGACTCTTCTGGCGTAACACACACACTCCATAACTTTACACACATATTAATTTACCATACCGAGTGGGGACCCCCTCCCCTCTCTGCTCCACCAATCTCCAGCCCGCACACTGACTGACAGCGTGGCCGGTAAACAGAGCTCAGCTGTTTATTTAGCCTAGCGATACCTCTGGACTATAGTAGCTGCAATGGACGACTTTGAACGTGATTTTGAAGAGTTTCTTGTAGCGGACACAGACCCAGAGCCATACCTGTTTGAGCCGGAGCATACAGATGAGGAACTCCATGTCTTTGATGCTGAGCGGGTGAGAGGAGAGGCTGAATGCACAGAATGGGATTCGGTGCTACCATCGCTGGGGAGATATATCATCAGGAGGAAAAGTGCCGCAGAGAGTGCATCACAAGGAGTGAAGTTGCGTCTTCTTTTCCTCGCAGATGACGGTTCGGGTTCATTCTCTCCTGTTGCGTGGTAAGTGTGGTCCATTCGCAAACTTTATAACTAAAAAAACTTTTCACTACTCTCTATCGACGAACTACTAACACTCTCTGCTGTTGTCTCCTCCTTCTTCCTTCCTTCCGCTGTCTTCGTTGGTTCATTTATACACGCGAAATGCGTTCTCTGGCTGGCTGGATTGTCCGCTCGGTCTGCCGTACATACATGGCGGCGCATGATGGCAACCTCTCTAAAGCAAGGCCCTTGCTATATATATATATATATATATATATATATATATATATATATATATATAAGCATAATTATAAGGCTACGAAAACCAAACGAATTTTATTTTATAGCGATCATACACTTGTATAAACACATTAATGGGTAGAATATTCAGATTCAGATTCAGATTGACAATAAACCATGCCAAATATTACACACTGGCCCTTTAACAACTCAACAACAGTTCACTTTTATTCCAGCTAAATTCCAAATTTCTTCATCGCTGGGACAAACATGCCTTCATATCTAACCTTAAAATAACCAAAAATAGATTCTGAGGTGTTGTGTTAAGATTACTGAGCACACATGGCATAATATAGGTATACAATGTATGACCAGTAACTCCAGTTATGTATTTTCTCACTAAATTTACCTGCTCAGTGCTGAAGAAAATTTTCCCTGTCAGCTGGTACATTTCAATTTGGCTGATATAATTGTCCATCAGAGAGCGCAGGCTGCCTGGTGCCTCATTCAGAGAGGTGATTCCCCTCGTCTTAACATTAATTATGTTCGCCTTATGTCTGTCAACACAAGGAGATTGATGGCTGAGCGAGGGGGAAAACAACAACACAGGACCACAGTCCAATGAAATCTAAAAATAGATTCAAAGGCCAGCATGCACACATCTGTCATCTGAAATCGCGTGGGTGTGTAATCATTATTCATTGATAAAACATGTGGCAGCGAATATGAGAGAATGGGAATCTTTTGAAAAACAGCCTGGCAAATTTACGTCTGTGTATTTCTGGTGAATAATATACGCAGAAACACAAGGCCTAATAATCATGATGACTTTCATGCCTGGGGGCTGGATTTGTTTTCATCTGGCGAGGCATGAAGAATATCAAAACACTGCGGATGGAAAGGACTGCTGTGTTCCTGTTGTTGCACAACACATAATACTGAGTGTTGGAAGTTTGGGTGGTTGCTACATAGCAGTGTGTTCATTATTGCAATTCTTTCATATCCGCTGAGGTCCAAATACCAGTAAAAGTGGAGAAGCATAAAAAGTCTAAGCTTCACTAACTGATTTTTGTAGGCCTTGGACCTCCCAAAATGCCTGGTGTCAGGTGTGGACACAGGTGACACTTTTCAGCCCACAAGAGGTGACAGATCAAAAATAAAGTAAATAAAAATAAAATAAATAAAGACTTGTCTCTTGATCACAGGGTTCCAACAGCTTGAGGCAAGTTAGATTTAAGAATTTTTAGGACTTTTTAATGTCACTCAGAATAAAATTTAACTCGATCAGAACCCAATTATGTAGCCTGGTAGAACCATCTTGATGAAATGAGCTCACCATTCTGTTCCGCCCTCTGCATTTGGCAAGATATTTGAAATAAAAAAATAGATGTTAACGTTTTTTTGTTTTTTTTAACATTTTAAAACGCAGTGTCAGAAGCATTATTAAGAAAGACTGAGCATCTCTTGATAGCCAACAAAGCAGTGTTACATGATTTCCAGGCAATGAGGTTTATATCGCTGGTTACCTCTTGCTGCCATCTGGAGTCACCAGTGTGAGGAGTTGCCCTGTGCAGCTTTAATTCATGTAATCTGTTTAGTGATATAACATCTGACCTGAGTACAGTACAATATAATAGCTGTCCATATGGCGGTCCTCTACTCTACGTCATTTCCTGATTCAGTGCGATCCCTTTCTATTCAACTACTCCTAATGAGCAGCTGCAAGGTGAGAAAAGTGTCTGCATGTGAACATGTGAGATGATGCATTTTCTTTATTCAGAACAGAAGTGTGAAAGGGTCACCACACGTTGGTATTCAGTGAGAATAAGAATGATAGGTTTTTAATCATGCCTGGAGGCCTTGATACATAATGTAAAGTTAGAAGAGCATGTTATATCAAGCTGCATACCAAAAGAAAAAAAAAATCCATAGATTTTTACTAACAACAACGTGACATGTGAAAGGGTTGCTTATAGTCATGAACCTACAGAGAATTATCACCTGAATCTGCAGCTCCCCTCAGCTTTACTAATGTACGTAGCGAGTTTCATCTCATTGTTTAACTGTCTTAGATATAACTTTAGTGTTTCACTCTCACTGCTCTCATAGTGTGATCAAAATCATTGATGTCTTAGGTGCTTATTTATCCAACAGAGAAAAAGAAGAAGCTCGTAAACAGTCCTTAAATCTCAAAGCAAAACATGGTATTTAGAGATCCACTGCTAGTCAACAAATGATCTCAGTGTGAACTGTGCCTCTTTCAGAACAGCTGACCAGTGTCACAAAAGCAATAGTTCACAGTAAAGCTGTGGCATTATGTCAGAATATAAATAATTTAAGGTGTCCATGTTGTGCATAATGTTACAGTTTTGGAGAGTTGTGAGTGTGTGTCTGTTACATAAAAAAACAGCTAGTCAACAGCTTTTTTGTTATCATCCATCCATACATTTCATCTGCTTATCCGAAGCCAGGTCATGGGGGCAGCAGGCCAAACAAATCACCCCAGACGTCCCTCTTCCCAGCAACGCTTTCCAGCTACTCCTGGGGGACCCCAAGGCATTCATAGGCCAGATGAGATATGTAATCCCTGCAGCATGTTTGGGGTCTGCCCTAGGGCCTCCTACCAGAGGGACGTGCCCAGAACACCTCTAACAGGAGGCATCCAGGAGGCCTGATCAGATGCCCAAACCACCTCAACTGACCCCTTTTGACGCGAAGGAGCAGCGGCTCTACTCCGAGCTCTCTCCGGATGTCAGAGCTCCTCACCCTATCTCCAAGGCTGAGCCCAGCCACCCAACAGAAGAAACTCATTTCAGCCACTTGTATCCAAGATCTCATTCTTTCAGTCACTACCCAGAGCTCATGACCATAGATGAGGGTTGGGACGTAGATGGACCAGTAAATTAAAAAAGCTTCCCCACCGACTCAGCTCCCTCTTCACCATGACAGTCCGGCGCAGCACCTGCATCACTACAGAAGCCGCACCAAACCGCCAATCCATCCCACGCTCCATTCTACCCTCACTAGTGAACAAGACCCCAAGATACTTGAACTCTCTCGCTTGAGGCAGTAACTCTTGCCCGACCCGGAGGGGGCAATCTATCGGTTTCCGGCAGAGAACCATAGCTTCAGATTTAGAGGTGCTGACTCTCATTCTGACTGCTTAACACTCAGCTGTAAACCACTCCAGTGTATGCTGGCAGTCACGGTGTGATGAAGCCAACAGAACCACATCATCTGTGAGGGGCAGAGATGCAATTGTGAGGTCCCCAAACTGGACCCCTTCCTCTCCCCAGCTGCACCTACATATGCTTTTATTATCTCCACAAGAAGAAGAAGAAGAAAAAGCATGATGAAGCACGGCTGCTTCTGGGTATCAATGGCACGGCTCTGCAATGCTTCAAGTCATACTTAACAGATGGGCGTTTTTATGTGGGCATTACCATCGCCAGGTCCAGTGCAACAGGTGTCCACTGTGGGGTTCCTCACAGGTCAGTGCTAGGTCCAAGTCTCTTTTCAATTTACATACTCCTTCTTGGCCATCTTATATGCAGGCATAATATCACTTTCCATTTGTATGCAGATGATACTCAGATCTACTTAAGCTGTGATCCAACAAACAACTATCAAAACATGACTAACCTGCTAGACTGCCTTCATGACATTCACAAGTAGATGTCACAAAATTTCCTGCAGCTTAATGCTGACAAGACAGAGATATTGATCATAGGACAAGGCAGTGCAAACGTTCAAATATCAAACAATCTTGGTTCTCTGTCCCACTCGATAATGTCACACTTCATGTAAATTCAGTAGTTCAGTCTGGCTTCCACCATCTCAGAAAACTCTCCAGAATCAGATCATTCCTTTCCAATAAACATCTGGAAAATGTTATTCATGCATTCATAACCAGTCGATTAGATTATTGTAATTCCTTGTTCTCTGGCATCAGTAAAAAATCCCTCTGGTGCCTCCAGCTCATCCGAAACTCTGCTGCCAGAATCTTCACTTGGACTAGAAAACATGACCACAGCACACTGATCCTGGCTTCCCTACACTGGTTACCTGTTGCTTTTAGAATTGATTTTAATTATTGATTTCTTACAAAGCCCTGAGAGACCTTGCTCTAACTTATATAACAGATCTTTTATTGCCCTATGTTACTTCTCGTGCACTGAGATGCGTTGTGCGTCCTCAGGTGCATCTTTTCTTGTTGTTCCGAGGTCTAGGTTAATTCACAAAGGTGATGGAGCCTTTGCGGTCAGAGCTCCATGACTTTGTTATGACCTGCCTGAGGAGATCAGGGCTGCAATCTCAGCCTCATCTCACTCACTTCTGAAAACCTACTTGTGTGAAACTGCCTTTCAATCATTTTAACTTTTTATTATTGTGTGTTTTACTCTGTTAGATGTACTCTGTTTTTATTGCTTTTATCTTTTTTTATTTGCTTTGTCTTTTATTTGGTTTTGTAAAGCACTTTGTAACTGTGTTTTGAAAGGTGCCATATAAATAAAGTTTATTAGTATCATTATTCTCACTCTCTGATAGGTTACAAAGAGTGATCATCTACATGGATTACATGGGTTGAAAATTGTCAATATGCAGAGTTAAGGACATATTGATATACTTTGGTTTGTTATTTTACAGTTAATATTACTTATAATCTGATATGCAGAGATTAGACCCTAATTTCCACTTCCGTATGCGACTGGTGTCAGTAGATCCGTAAATATATGGATGATGCCTCTAGCGTCCAACGCAAGGAAGTGCATTTCTTTATGGATGCATAGAAACTACCTGTAGCCATGGGGGAGAGGATAATTTTGTCAATTTTTCACCATCCAGTAGTTTGGAATATGCGCCTGAAACATTACCAGGACAAAAACAGGACCCTATTTAATTAAAAAGACATATGAAGAATTCCTTCGTCTCCATACACATACATAAGTGGAAACGAGGCGTAATACCAGTACAGTTCACATTTTGAGTTCCACGACAATCCTGTTTTAATTGGTATTTATACATGTTACGCGATTCATTGCTCTTCAAATAGGCTGGTTGTCCTTTTCTTTAAACCAAAATAACAAACAAATAAACAGCTTTGATTTGAAGGACTACATTGATTATAAAGAACAAACATTTACTGGGAACAAGCCTTCTCAAGTTTAGTCAAGACTCATGGGTACCCTCACAGCCCATTTTCATTCAGACATCTTGAGGTGGAAGTTTAAGGGACCCCTTTGAAAATGGCCATGTCAGTTCCCTTGCAAAAATTTAGCGTTGTTTGGCCCACCTCCCGACAAGCAATGCTGACACAATTGTTTGCACCAATTGATGTCTTAGGTTGTCCACTTTCACATGATACTACACTCTAAAAGTTATCCATGGGGTTAGTTGGTAACACTTAAAATAAATACATTTTTCATCTTAAAAAAATGTTTGTTTCATTAACATGTTAGTTGACAACGTATTTTAAGAAGTTGGTAAAAATCAAAAATATTTTTGACATATCTTAGTGGGTTAGAATTAAAATAAACAAGTTAAAATATCTTAAATAGTTTGACCACTAGATATCAACACAACATTTGGATAAATGTTATGTCGGTTCAACTTAATGACATTTTTAGGTCAAAGCAAGTCATGTTGGTTGTACTAAACTAATTGAGTTTGTCAGATTATAAGACTTCTAATAATGCCAGAGCTGGAACTACTTAAAAAGATGCATGACTATTATAACCTTAACATTCACCTTAACTAGTAGATTCTTTTTTAGAGTGTACTACCTTCATTTAAAAAATAAGTGTGTGACAACCTCTTAAAAACAGCAATGTCAGCCTCCAATTTCTTTTGCCAGAGAAAGCCAGTTGGGGGGAAGTGCACTGTGCAGCTGCATGCACATGTCAACACCATGTTATATGTTTGTTTGCTTATTTATTTATGTCAATTCAATTCCCTATTGTGCACACCTACAGTTTTTGCCTGCATGGCTCAGCAGCCAGCACATAGAATATTTGATTAGCCTACTGGTCAGGCTGCTAGGCTGTATTTTATTTCATTTAAAGATAACTGAAAAACTGTAAACAAGCAGGTCTTGCCATTCTTTTCAAACTTTTTAATAAGATTTATCTTTTTCGATGCATATAGTTATATAGAGAGAAAAGTTGTGTTTGTGGCTCATGTTCTTTTTTTTTTTTGTATTACCACCGACGTTATTTCACACTCTCTCACTCTCCTATCTAATTACCTAGAGCCTATATGACTTGCATAGTTTTGGTTATATAATTGTTTCTTCCACTAATTGGACTACCGGGAACAACAATATGCTCTCCAACCTGCAGATATCACGCTCTTTCAGACATAAAGTGTGCTGTATAAATTTTGCCCTTAGCATTTAATTAGTAAATTGCTCAATATGTTGCATAATAATATAGCAGAGAAGTGAGGAACACACATTTCATCAACTGAGAATCCAGTAATTGGTCAAAATAGGTCAAACTTGTTACTTTAAAACTTGCTTTGTGTTGTTTACAGGACACAACGGAAACAGATATACTTTATATAGATTGATACTTCCAAAATAAATTTAGATAGGATGGTGTGTACATTATGGGCACTTGTCTGAACATACTCCGGAGAGTGAGATGTTCTTGTGTGCCTCCTTGTGGAGCACGCCAGCACTGGAGGAGGCACCAGAGGGCTGGGTCAGAGGGAGTAGTTAGCAAACAGGAAAGAGGAGCGCACTATAAGAAGAGAATGAACCCCGAGGAGCGTCAAAACATTTAGACCACAGCTGAGAGAGGAGGAGAGGAGAGAGGGAGACAGAGGCGAGGAGAGATACGAGGAACACGGCAATGCGTTCAGGATGAAGACTTAAACCGCTGCTGGTTTTATTTTTTCCTACAACAAGGACCGCAAAGCGAATACTTGTGATAATCCAGCGTCAGCACATCTGTGAGGAGAGGTAAAAGTGAGGTCCGACGTCGCACTCCTCTTGCGCCCGGCGCGCCTCGGTGTCACCGCGCACAGAAATCCTGGATGAGCACAAAGTATAAAGCTTCAGCACCTGAGGAGAGGACAGCTCCACTCTGTGTGCTCCTCCGGACATCCTGTCCGAAAACTCCGCTACAGATTTTAATATCAACACTTCCAGTCTGACTCTCCGCTTCACAAGTCTGGAAGAAGTCTAAAGACCCGCTGACGGAGAGATCCGCGACTGACTGTGTGCTCAATATGTACCAGGGGCATTTACAGGTAAGAAGCCGGCCTCTTTTGCTTGATCATTTTTCCATGAACTGTTTTTAGTTGTGATGGAACAGATGAAGTGACGTGACAGCACGCAGCCTAGTTCATGTCAAGGGCATTTTCACACAGGGGATATGAGGTAATCACGGTTAGTCCGAGGCAAGTGGAGATTTCTGCGATTAAGATGGATGGTGTTTTTGTGAATTGGTAACAAACGTGCACATTTTGACCTCTTAACCATCTGAGGGACGTTTGCTCTCATCAAAACAAATTGCTTAATTTAACAAGAAGGGATGTATGCACCTAAAAGCAGCTACTGTACTGTGGCGCGCCTACTGCACGTGCAGGTGCATAACAAATGTAAACACAGCCAAAATGCCTACACTGGTTAAAGCAGGTCAGCCTTTACACAGGGGGGGCAACGAATCATTAGTTTCTTTACGTGCATGCTTATGTCACATGACGTCATGCAATCTGACGTCAATTCCCATACAGCAAACTACAGTATTATATACTTTGTGTCACGTGTCGAGGCTGAAACTTAACTCAGGCACCAAACATTGGGAGAAAAAAATTACAAGCTTGATGACACAGTATGCAACTGAGCTTCTAACAGTGCACGTTTAACGCACAATATAATCACACATTGTCATTTCAGCACAATAATCCTCCCTCTGTGGTTAATGATAGTCTCCTCTCCATGTGAGACGCATGGATTGTTGGTTGACAGAGATGCTTCAGCTTCCAGACAGTTGATTATGTAATAAAAGAACAGTCCTGAGTCAGTACTCGGGAGCATTAAAGACCAAAATTTAATATTTCATGATATATTACTCAAGCAGCAGTATTCATTGAAAATGCATGAATAGGCGGTTGGCAGCTCTTGTCTGGATTACCCCAGTTGTGTTTGCTAAGGGTCAATGAAAAGCCTGTGATACTGAGTTAAGGTTTTAAAGACACAAAAATTATACACATGTATTCACAGTTTTACATGTTTCATCACATGATGTTTCACTTATCTCAAACTTTCTATGTTTTTCATGACATGCATGCGAGCCATTACACTGTGCTTTGTTCGGATCACAGCTGAAACAAGATACGTCTCCTTCTCGACCATTATACGGGGCTAATTTAGCAGCAAATGTCCAGTGAATGCAAAGCAGATGCTCTATTTGTCTGTAACGGATCTTTTGTCACGACACTCGCTTGCGTAACTGATGCATTTATCTTGTTGTTGACAAGACTGCATGTGCATATGAAATCAGAGCAACATTTGTGAGTAATACAGCCGGAACTTTGTCAGACAGGGAGCAGGAATAATGCACTGCTTGTGTGAGGAATGAGTGGGGTTGGTTTTATCATGATAATAAAATATAAAACTTTTTGATAAACTTGTAATTCTGTCCTTTAAAATAAATGCTCAGAAACACGCTGTTTATGTGTTTCACAATTTAAACATGATGGTGATTGTTGTACAAAAGTTGTATTTTTAAAAGTGAGGCTGCATGGAATTTTTTCAAGTGAGTTTTTTTATATCTTGCATGCATTTTAGATAAGTCAGCATACATTGCTTTAAAACATAGTAAAGCATATATGAATGATAAGTGTGCCCTCTAAAATCTTCTTTTTTACATACTTCATTGTGTGGACGTGACCTCTGAATGCAGACTTGGGGCATAAATCACTGAGAGTTGTGAGTCTCCATAGCTTGAAATTTTAAATGAAGCCAATACTGTGCAGACTTCTTGAAGTAACAGCGATGCAGCGTCAGTCAGTCACTCATGACCAGAGCTATTAGATTTCCTTCCTCAAAGTAAATACCCTTGTAAAAAAAAAAATTATTGTCAGGAAGCAAGATTTGTCAGCTTATGTTCTGCAGCTCAGAAAGCAGTTGGCTGTGGGAACAAGATAAGGATGTCCTGTCTCTTTTTGTCGTATTTTTTATTTGTTGACCTTCCCGTTTCCCCTGTCCTGGTGCATCTAAGGCTATGTTCACATTAAAACCAAATGCGGCTCAAATGAAACTGTTTTGCTCTCATGTGTCACAGATCTGATTTTTTTGCTGAGTTGTGTGGACACAGAAATCCAATTTATTCCGATCAGATCTGGGCCACTTTCATATGTGGTCCTAAATCTGATACATATCCGATCACTGGCCCTGCAACCACTGTGAGAACAGTTATACTGGAATGTTTTTTTTCCCAAAATCAATGGTTTTCCAACAACACACTTCACTGTAAAGCCACAGATCACTCACAATACAGTGTTGGAGGGATGCGTCGAAACTACAAAAGGCTGCCGTACCTGTACCACTGCTGCGGTAGGCTGCCCCAGTCACCAGCAAATAGAGCCCGACGCTTTCTGGCTGGGACAGTTTGCCTACATACTGTGCCAGCATTGTCGTGAGGCGCTGACAGAGATAGTGGATTGTAGCCCTGGGTATTCGAAAGTTTTGGAAACCCTCCACATTGCAGCCCCACCATTCCTGACTCCTCTCCCGGCTGCACCCACACCTGTCTCTCCGGAGAACCACCAGCAATAGCTGCTAATAGAGCTAGTGGACAGAAAGGTACAAGAGCCTGTAATCCCACAAAACGTACGCCCGTTGCTGTGAGAGAGAGCATTTCTCCAAATTGATGCTCTCCCAGACAGAGGCACATGGCTAATTACTATGCAGAATGACATCTTCAGACCCTCCTGCTATGGCAATAACGTGACGTTTTTTGTTGTTTCAACGCGCATTGGTTGCATATGAGGCATCAGGGCAGAGATTCGTTCACACTGATGTCTGATACGGATCACTTCAAACGTTCGGCAGATCTGGAGACATAATCAGAATTGAGCATTGAGCCCTGTAATGTGAACATAGCCTGTGTGTGGGTTAATGTGGCACTGTAATCTACGGACCGTGAGGTATTTCCATAAACACACTAACATGTTTGCATATTTGCTGCAGATCTGCACACAATGATACAATATTGGTTGAATCAAATATCTTGGCATGGGTTTAACATGAACGACGCCACCAGCTCATGGTTGGCTGGTGTAGATTGGGCTTCTGCATGGGTGATATCAGAGCCTGACATCACCGGTGCTGTTTGCCAGAAATATAATGCTGGACTCAGTTTCTCCGGTCATACAGTCTTTAAAAGTACCATAAACACATGTGAATAAAGGGCTTACTGTATTGTATCAGCATCATCTAGTAGTTTCCAATTTGTGTTGTGCATTTTTGTGAGCAGAGGATCAGCTTACTGTATCAAATGCTGGAAATGATTGATGCAGTTAAAGAGAAGCAATTCAGGGGTGTGGATGTCAGCCTTATTGCTCTTCCTGTGAAGGTGCAACTGAAGATGCTGCGAGGCGAGCTGATTCAGCACGGCTGCTCATCTTCATCAAACAAAAAGCTACAGAAGTGTCGGTGTACCGTATATTTTAGCTTTGATGTACTACGTATAAGACAGACCTTGAGATTGTCGCCATCTATTCACCCTTTAGATGGCTCTTTGCCTTAACGTTCTGACGTTATTGATTGCAGAGTAATTGTTGTGGTGGTTTCCCTGCTTCAGTATTCATGTTTACAGTGAATCTAATTACGGGATCGCTTGTACTGTGTGTATAAAAGACATCCTGGATTAATGAAAGTGATGCTCCAAGGCCTTTGGATATTTGCTCTGTTAAGCATAACATGATTACATAATTTGATTACCATATTCCAAGTTCCCCGGGGAAGAACTTGGATGGATGCAATCGTTGATCAGAAGTAGATTAAGTCTCACAAGATCTCCATCGTACACACCATCTTTTCATTTAGCTCCTGATTTGTTGATACAGTTTGGTTTGCTGGGTGAAAGACTATTTGTTTAGAGGTCGTCCTCCAAAACTCTGCAAGAGTAAACAGGCCGTTGATACAATCTCAAAATTGCTGAGCTGTCCAGAAACAGAAACAGTATTTCCTGTTTTCTGTTCTGATTTGGTGATTTTATTTGTGCCAACCCTTTTAGTTTTTGGTTTCTTATTGTACAGCAAAGCCCTGATAGATTCTTTTACTGGAGTTCCCATTCCCCTCCTAACCTGACTTCACAGACAGGCCTGATTCTGACACATTAAAATGTAGTTAATTAACATAATGAAATCTGTGTTATGAAATGCAAAATAACATGTCACAAGTCCTAATGATTTAAAATATTCCAATTAATGCTAAAAGAAAATACAAGTGGCGTTTAATGGAGGAAATCCTCTTGAAGAGATGCAGATGCAGAATAATCAACCAATAGAGAGGAAAAACAGAGCACAGCAATCAGTCAAATCAAACGACTGACGTACAAGTTGACAAGGGCATCACAGCACCGGCAGGTGTCCGTGCAAGCATGCACCCCACACCACAATTCAAGCATTAGGCATGAGTCACAGTTGCAGAGTCAATCAGGCCATCTTTCGTGAATGCTGATCTCTGATTTAAGTTGACTAAGGCTTCTCCTTTGTTTCACCGTTGCAGTAAGACTTCTCACACAGCCGAGGTGGTCAGCTATAGGCATGACAAAGGGGTCCTGAACGCTTTTTCCACAGAGACTGTTTTAAAGTCTCCTTGATTTAATGAACCATGGTCTTGATTAAGAGTGATTTAATAGGCCTGACTATTTCAGGAGCCAGGATAATGAGTGAAATCAGGTGGTATCCGGCTGGAACGAAAGCTCCACAGACAGTACTGCTCTCCTTGTTGGAGATGTGCGGAAGGGGGCAGGAAACTAATTGTCTATATGAAACATAGTGGAGTGCAAAGCTGATCAGTCGTCATATTTTGGGGAATAGTTTCATGAAATTTGTGAGAAATAAGCAACACTAAAATGTAAACTACAGATATTTATTCCCATGCCAAAAAAATAGAATGAGAGGAGTTGAGTAGAAACAGGCCATTGTGTTAAAGTAACGCTGCTCATTTGTGGGCTTGAGCAAATGACTACAAGTGACTACTACAAACTACAAGTGACTACTACAAATGACTTAGATATTAATTCCCAACAAAATGTCAGAAAGTATTTCACTGATCATAAATTCAGTTCCAGCCTTCTAACTAAAACAGGAACAAAATCGTACTTCAAAGAAGCTATTTGCTGAAACATTTAAACATCACAACTTAAAGTATCCTTTTGGTAGAGGAATAGTATAGGAATGTATAAATGTACATTTAAATTGAAATATTTACTTGAATGGTGTGTAAAAGGGCAAGTTTGACACTGGACAGAGTAAGGTCATCATTTCAATGGAGAGAACAACGTGCACTACGCTGATTTTTGAGCAGGGTTTGCAGCTGAAGTTGAGCTTTGACTATCGACGGCAGGCAGCAGTTATGACAGCGACAATTTTACTGCAGAGAAGAATGCTGGAAAAGTTCATTTCTGCATCTCTGAATGAAGTTATGTGTTTCAACTATGCTCTCAGTTCTCAAGCATGGCAGAAAAGTACACAAGGTTGGAAAATGAATACCATATACACTGTTCACACTGCATCCACAGCATCCTAATTAGCTGCTTTGGAACGTTAGCGCTACTAATGAACATTATAACTTTCTGAACCCAGCCTTAGAGTCTCATTCCCTCTTTTTACAGACTTAAGTGAATTACTGTGTGTGGTACTGTTGCTGAAGAGACCAGATAAACAACCTAAAGGATTTGTGTTGTGCCAACTGGCTCACCAAAGTGGTTGGCATCCAGTCTTCAGTCACTGGTGACAGTGGGGGGCATATTGGGAATGTCTCCTTCTCCCTGGTTGGGTAGTCAAGGCTCTATAGAGGCTCTGAGCAGCTTGCGGGGCTCGTAAAGCGGACTAGAGGGGGACTAAGAGGAATTCAAGCATACATCAGCAGCAGTTGTCCTATAAGCTGATTGAGGGGTTGTTGTTGTTTTTGCTCACATGGCATGGGAATATGGTCATTTTCACTGTCACATCAGCTCTGTGCTCTCCTAACACCCACCCAGCCATCCTGTAAAATCATTAAGAATGAAAAAATGAGCAATTGGGATAGATGTGGGCATGAATGATGAAGACGATATGAAAGATGGGGATGACGGGAGCTGAAGGAGGAGGAAAAGACATGCATTATTGTTGTGGTGCTTAAACAAAGTCAGTTATTTTATTTTATGTTTATCTTTGTTTTATGTACGCTTTAATCAAGTCACTAATGTGTCCCTCAGAGTCATAATTTCACATGATGAGTCCCTGCTGTCTGACTGAGATGAAATCCTGTATCATACATTGTGTTACAATTCATTATAGTCCAAGTTTGACAGTGAGAGTGTGTGTATGTGTGCAGGTATGTGTGTGTGAGACTTAGTGTCAATCACTCTTCCCTGTTTGAGAATCTAATCCATGGATAAAATCCTGATTCACGACTGACAAAAAAAAAAAGAACCAAAATCCAGAGCTGTGACGGGGGTGAAATGATGAGATTGGGCTTCCTGAGTATTCATGTCCTGTCGTTGTTCCCTCACAAAACAGGCTGTCAGAAACTTGTCAAGAATTAATAAGGCCGTGTTTTTAGAACCATTACAAAGACTGGTTTATACTTTCAAATTTATTTTGACAAGAATTCAAGAACCCAAAGCATTTATTTGTTAAAGTGAAATAATAACAAAATATTTTTCACAAAACTTTTTGTTATTATTCCTTTCAAAACTTCACAGTATGAAGTCTTCCTTCTCTCTCATTCTTAATAACTGAAATTATACATTCTTCCTTTACCTAGGGTCATGTGCCCTCGTCTCTCAAAACTGCTGCTATAACTCCAACACTTAAAGAGTAACTAAACCCTAAAACCATTTTTTCAGCTAATAATCATTGTTTCTGGTTGTATAGTAGTGTTACTGACTGATCCTGCTCAAAATCTTGACAGTTTAGTGCAAACTGTTGAAAATCTACATTTTATTTTAAAAATGTCGTATGGAGTGCCCTCTACAGCTTGAAACCTGGTTACTACATTTGAATATACATTACATTACATTGGAGGCAAATGATTCTTTTTCGAGGTGAATGACATCACTAACTGTCCATGCTAAAGCCTGCCCTCCCCCCTTTACTCCCTCCCTTACTATAAAACCCTCGGGGGTGTGTATGTGTGGAGCCGCGAGGGAGGGGTGGATGGATGCGGTGGGCTACTGCTCTGGCCCAGGCTCCCAGAGAGGGAGAAATAGAACCGGCCGCCTTGCCTTCTGCCCGTGTGACACAGTTAGGGGCGGTTTTCCAAGCCACCATCGGGACAATGAAAATAAGTCGAAGTGTGGAGCGGAGGAGAGGGACCTCTCTCCCCGCAGCGAGGGACCTTCTCGTTCTTCTCGATTTGAGTGCAGCCTGCCATGCCATCTCACAAAACATCCTCTTAGACAGACTTTCTACCACTGGTATCACTGGCACCACTCTTGCCTGATTTAAATCATATCTCTGTGGCCACACACACACACTTTGTCCAACTTAGAAATTCCAGATCCAGCTCTTTTCCAGTCACTAGTGGTGTCCCTCAGGGCTCTGTCTTAGGTCCCCTTTACTTTATCTTCCTACCTTTTGGCCATCTCTTTATAAAATTCGACATTCATTTCTACTGCTACGCCGATGACACCCAGCTCTATCTATCCACCAAGCCTACTTCCATTCTTCCACCCATTTCCCTTTCTGACTGCTTACTGGATATTAAGTCTTTGCTCTTGTACAGCTTCCTCAAACTTAACAGTGATAAAACTGAGGTTCTCCTTGTAGGTCCTGAATCTACTTTGGTTAAACGGCATAGTTTCTCTCTGACCACTGACAACTCAGAATTCTGTCCTCCCCTCAGGTAAAGAGTCTGTGTGTTGTCCTGGACAGCACATCGTCCTTTGAGGCACACATTAACATTTTTACTCGGTCTGCATACTTTCATCTCTGTATTGTTAATCACCTTCGCCCGTCGCTTGCACCTCACAGTACCGCTATCCTCATTCACTCTTTGGTTGCATCTCGTATTGATTATTGCAATTCTATCCTCTTTTGCTCCCTCTCAAGTGTCTTCATAAACTCCAGTTGGCCCAGAATTCAGCCGCCTGTATCATTACTAGAACCCCCTCCATAGATCATATCACTCCTGCTCTTCGGCAGCTTCAGTGGCTTCCTGTTAAATATCATATTGATTTCAAGATTCTGCTTCTCACCTTTAAGGCCCTTCATAATTAAGCCCCTTTCTACCTGTCTGAACTCCTTCATCTACACACCCTCCCGTATTCTTAGATCCTCTTCTGCACTCCAACTCACATCACCATCTCGCCAGCTTGTCTACCATGGGTTCTAGAGCCCTCAGCCATTCTTCTCCCACCTTTGAAACTCTCTACCCCATGACATTCACAATATTGACTCCTTTTCTACTTTCAAATTCTGTCTGAAATCTGTCTGTCTGATTTAATGGTGACACACACACTGAGACTTGCACTGATGATGACTTTATGTTGACGATTTTATACCTAGTTTTTATAATTATGACTTTTGTCAAGTTATTTTGTAAACTCATTACTGTATATTACTGCATTGTTTGACTTTATGAGCTATGGATACATTGCTGCTTGTGTCTTGTAAGGTGTCCTTAGGTGCTTTGAAAGGTGACTATAAATAAAATCTATTATTATTATTATTAATAGCCTTGCACTGGTTATTGGCTCATCACTGATGCTCTGCTGAAGGTTACCACAATCCAATGGAGATTTTTAAATACTTCATATTCTCTTATTGATTGTTAGAGTCAGATTATAGATTTTTCTCTGACAGACAGCCATTCATCAATATGACTGACAAACAGACACAAACCTTCACACGCCTGCAGACAATTGAATCCTCTACTATTTCAATATTTTGTAAATCAATTGTGGCTGGATTGAGCTTCTTAGTTTGATGAGTCTGTGCATAAAACAAGGTGATTAACTTCAGGAGGGAAGTGATTTAAACATACTGTATGAACATTATTTAAGCTTCAAAAGCAAAAACAGACCATTCGTACCACAAACAGAGAACCTCAGGAAAAGCTATCTACATTTTTGCGACTAACAGCCAAGTTTACACCTCTGGCACAACACTGCTAATGATGGTGCTAATTAGCTTAAGCATGAATTAGAGAACAAGATGAGATTTTGTAAACACACAAAGGTGAAATTTATTTGCCTGATATCAGACAGAAGCATTAACTCGTTACACTTAGTTTCCATCTTCAGTCTGACATTGCGTCAACTCTAACCGATTTCTGTGGGGGAAGGGGATTCTATTTTCTCTGACCAATCACGAGAGACCAACATATCCACCTGAATTGTAGGTCCACACTGATGTATAGCCATGCCAAAATACCTGTTATTCCAGGGTTTTAGGAGTGGAGCAGAAGGAAGTAAAAACACACTACAATGTTGGGGTGATACTGAGAAAACATGTTGATTTAGAACAGCCTCGGTAGCAGTATCCATCTCTATAGCGCTTGGCATTGGTGTTATCACCATTAGAGTTATACTCCTCATTAGTCCTGGTGCACCGCTCGACAATTGCTTGATAATGGCTTGACAACGGCGTTACTCACACCCATGCCGCTAATTGGATAATCCATTGTCCCACGCAGCACTCATTGGTCGTCTTTTATTTTAACCAAGAAACCGCTGTTTTCATGTCACCATACCAGATGAATCAGGCAATTTGGTGAAGTGGGTGGATTCAAAGGTCCTGTCCCAGGCGAGAATTTTATGATATTTTAGATTGTAAAAGGCAATTTGTGGCATATTGACATCTGACCAAACAGATGTCCAACCAAGGCCAAGTCATGAGCTATGTTGTATTTCAGGCAATCTTCATTTTTCAAGTTTTACTTTGAATTATTATCAGAGGATGAACAAAAAACTCTTCATGCTCCAGCCATAAATACAACGGACAACTATACCTACCTTCCATAGGGTGTTTATCAAAGGACCTTTTCAGTTTCCATAAACTACACAAACCACAATTTATATCTTTTCTTTTACTATGTTTTTCTTCGTAGTTTGATTAATATCTGATTAGTAGATTGGAGGTACAGAACCATTAGATATTCATACTGTATGTGCGACTTGCTTTAATCCTTTTATTCTTAAAGGCGCTGTATGTAAGAATGTGGCCAAAACAGTTACTGCACTCAAATTCAAAATACTGCCGCGAGTCGTGTCCGCCCCCCCCCCCCCTCCCCTACAGATCCTCACACAACATTATGAGTCTCAGCTGAATGTCGTGGGATTGACTTGGCCTGAACTACAGACTCTCTCTCACACACACACACACACACACACACGCGCGCACGCACACGCACACACACACACACACACACACACACACACACACACACACACACACGCACACACCAAATGTCAACACAGTGTATCAGGCTTTCTCAAACAAGACGCCTGTATCTGAGAAGGGATGTAATCAATGTGAAGCACCCAAATTCACAGCTTCACAGCTCTACATCATTCTCTCTGTTGGTAGATTTCCTCTGGGTATCTTTGTGCTCCAAGTCAGTTAACACGGCAGCCCCACACGGAGAGTCCCCTGAGCTACTGTACAAAGCCACATTCTTCCTCCCACAAAAGTAGGACAAGCCCCAGCATCTTTGTTTCTGGGAGCAGAGGGCTGTGCAGAAGAATGGGTAGCCCATCCATCTCTCTCGCCCAACCCATTCATAACAGTCATTCTCCAACTGGGAATTAATTTGCTCCAGAAACCAGGCGTCTCAGCACTGGAGAGGAGAGAGCATGTGTTTGGTCCTCCGGGGAGATATGAGCTATCACGGATGAGAGCTGTTGATAAACAAATATGCACTTTACTGTGGCAGATGCTAGCAGGATTTTCACCTAGATATTTAAAGGGACTTCCCAGTGATGAGTTAGTGCCACCCCTCCTTTGTAAACTGACTAAAAGATTATTCAGCTGTGTTTCTCCTTGAACTGTACTTTAATACTACTTCCCATGGCTCATAATAGCAATTATAAATAAGTATTAGTGAGTAATCTGCCTATTATTTTTTCATTTAACTAATTAAACATTTAGCCGAAGCTCATCACAATTTCCAAGAACCAAAAGTAAAGTCTTCAAATGTCTTGTTTTTTCTGACCAATAGTCCGAACCCAAAGATGCTGAATTTATGATAATTAAACAAAGAAAAGCAGCAAATCTTTGGCATTTTTGGCCTGCATGATTCTAGGGATCTCAATGTCAGTCTGTTGGTCGGTCCACCACTTTGGTCCAGGCTGAAATATCACAACTATAACTGCCATAAAATGGTCTACCGGTCCCCGGAGGATGAATCCTACTGACTTTTAACACCCCTGAAATAGAAGAAATGTCAGAGGATCACCAAAGTCTCCTACTGTCAGTAATTTAGCGCCAACTGTGGTGCAGTTCAGTGCTTGGTTTAGTCCGTACCAAAAGACTGTTCTTAGCATCAGAAAATAAGTCATTTTGTCACTTTAAGTGCCGTAATTGCTTCCATGAGCTTTGTGTTACAATCACAGCTGCTTGTACAACAGCCAAATCAGTGGCTAAAACTACAATAACTAAACTCACAACGCTACCACCCGTCAAGTACTGGAAAACTGCGATGAAATTTTGTATTCATGTTTCCCACATGCATGTGGAAAGCAGATGCCCACATGCTTCTATACATACTAGGCTTGTTTGAGGTGAACTGCACCTCGCCTGGAAAGTGGATGAAATCAGGCGGCAGCAGCAGAGGGCATTGGCAAAAAGCCACAGTCAACTTGGACACACTCCAGGAGCCTTCAGTCTTTACAAGAAGTCACAGAAACACTCACATTCTGTTAGATCTGATTCCAATTCATTACAATGTCATCAGACCCATATATCAGTTTGCTCTCAGTCTCCAATTGTTTAAATTATGGCAGAGAAGCCAATTAAAATGCTATACAGGCGATCTGTAATTTATGTTCATGGTTCAACCTCCATTTTACATGAATCCTCATGTAAATCAGCATCCTATCAGTTTACTGCTGTATATAAATCAGCTAAGCAAGACAACAGCTTTCATTAAAGATCAGTCAGATATAGTCAAGGCTTCACATCTGTACAGATGTAATCATCCCAGAAGTTTTCATGTTACTAAATACCTCAATAATTAAAACAGTCCAGTGTTAATATAAAAGACAGTATGTATAGTTTATGATCTGTAATATGAATGTATTTAGTCTCTCTACTAAATGTCACCATCAGCCACAACATGTATCCTGTTTACACAATAAACCTTCATATCAGACAAACCAAATCAAAGTCTCTCCAATACAACAAAAATGAAAAGTTTACATGAAACGTCATATTGTTGAGTCACCATCTAAACCAATCTGCTGTTAGATCAGGTGAGAGCTATGCGTTTCCCATCATGCCCTTGGTCTTGCAGTCGCTGGAGAACAGCTGCGGCGCTGGCTCTAAAAACTGCAGCCGGCTTGATTTCATGAGATAATCAACGCCCACACATGCATAACGTCAGAACAAGTCCAGATCAGGTCAGACACAGATCTAACCAGCATGCACTGTGTGGCAATTGGCAGTGAATGAGCCAACTGCAATCATGTGTCTGCGTATGACAACACGTTCCACACACTGGCACTAGAAAATACGATGTCAAACTCCTAACAGCAAGGAGAAAAGCTCCTTTGTTGTGTTTGGCTGAACGACGTGAAAAGTCAAAAGGAAAGTTGTGTGTGCGACAGCTTAATGAAAATAGGGCTAGTGACGAGAAATACATCACATACACAGAGTACATGAAACAAGCATCCAGTTTACATTAAAATGTGCACTTGGCGCACTTATGGTATGGACAGGCAGATGATGTTTCTGTGACATGGACACACATGAACCCTGGCAAACATCTGGAAACCATGATCTAGGGTGCTTTCAGACTTAGAGTTTGCTTGCTTTGGTCCAAATCAGGTACTAATTTTGTTACAACTAATTTTTGTTAATTTTTGTTATGAGTTGATACATGTTCTCACAGCAGCATCTGCAAACGGACTAGATAAAATGCCTTGCGCGAGAAAGCACCAGAGTTTGTTTGTAACCAGACTGAGAGCACCTCTTTAAGAAAGTCTCAGTCCGGTTGTTTTGGTCCGCACCCAAGTGCGATTGTTGTGTTCACACCCGCCCAAACGAACTGCACTTAGGAGGCAAACGAACTTGAGTTTGACTGAACCGAACCAAACGGGGCATGTTTGTGTAAGCATCCTTAGTCTTTTGTCTTCCTACTTAGCAAATGAATAAAATGATTAATCAGTTGTTTTAAACAGATACACTCATGCGTGTTATGTTTGCCTCTTGCTTTGAGCTTTTTCTGACACAGCAGCTACAGTAAAGCAGAGGGTGAGAACAGATTCACACATTAGATGTGAGGTATATCCAAAGGCGGTTGCTACATGGGGAACACGTGAAACACTGCTCCCATCTTCATCACGGTTCATTCACATCACTGTTGTGCTGGGAGAATCCATTTTTGCACCTCGAGCAAGAGATACTCATCTTTTGATTTGCCGACTCCCGACATCCTGCCTCTGGATTTGAACCCTAGCAACTCTATCTTCACCCTCAGCCCTGAACTGTAGCTCTTCCTCTCTGAGTCGGCAATCTTGTCAGATAATTGCAGGAGTACACTTGACAAAAACCAGGGTCTGCATATTATCACAGCAATTAGCGTGTACCCACAAATACCAATTACCTCCCTCTCGTGATCACCACTAATGACAATTTCAACACTCTCCGTCACAGTCCTGTACTTACAACCAAGTGCTACCCAGCAGTTTACAGCAGGGAGAAGCAAGCTGTTTGCAGAGAAGTCAAAATAATGGAACGTAAACTGAAGCTGCTCTAATTTCCCTTAAATTAATTTCAAGAGCTTTTTGCCGCATGAACCAATAATTTGTCTCTCCAAAGCTCTCTTGTGTGAGGCTGGAGTGGAAATAGGAATCTTTGATGTTATTTGTACATGCTGAATGAAGGATGAAGTGTGGAGGATAATGATACTGGAGCTGAAAAACGTGGCAATTTAAAATTATTTGCAAAGGCAGATGCAGAAAATTTGTGTATATTTAATTTGTTTAGTGTTTTCAGGCAGATGAATTTACAGCAGTTGTTCCGCTAAGCGAAGTAGTGAAGGAGGGAAGAGGAAAGGTCAAGTTATACCACTTTCCTTCAGTTGTTCACTAAGCGAATCTCAAATCTAGTGTAGTGTATTTCAGTGTCTGTGTTCCATAACTTTCTGTAGGAGTTTGTCTGTTGGAAGCAGGTGAAAGGGAATTGCCTTGCATTTCTATAAATACCTATGAGACATGCAGTTAATGAATTCTCTGGCAGGAGTTGAGGGCTGGGCTGCAGAGCGGATCGCAGAGAGGAGCTGGGTGTACAGATGGGATATACGCAGAGTTCAAGGGTACACCAGCTGAGAGGTCTAAAGGCAGGAAGGTTTCGTGGCAGAGCAGGACCGACTCCTCACCTGGAGCAGTCCCACAGGCTTTAATCTGACTCTGACTGCATGTGCATCTCACTTCACCCCTGTTCTGCTTGTGTTGTTCTTCAGATGCACGTGAAATACCTGCATGCTACTGTGTGCATGTGTGCATCTGTATATATGCCCCCAAGCATGCAGGCATGCTCACACAAGTGTGGGTAACAAGGCAAGGCATGGATGTGTGATTCATTTTCCTCCACATGACAGCGGCTTTAGCACTGTGCCAGGGAAGAGGTCGAAGGCCCTGCTCCCCCCTGACTTCCCACCATACATGCAGGGAATGAACAATGCGTCTTGGCAGCCAAGTGAATGATGATACATGTGTTCGTATGATGGTGCATCAGACATTGCACAGATCATCTACTGGGGTCAGTTTACCTCCTAAAATCATCTACATGTTCTATACGAACAGAAAAAGTTTGAAATTTAGTGTCTTACACAACTTTGGAGACTTTGGTTGGTGTAAATTAACAGGTTTTGTATTGTAATCCTGTTTGAGATATATGTTGCATTAAATAAAAATATCATAAAAGCCAATGAAGACCTGACCAGAAGTACCAGGACTGAACCAAGAGAGCTACAGGACATCTGTGTTAGTTAGTTAAAGAGAAAGTTAACCCAAGAGTTTTTGGCTCTCTACCCTGGAAGTTTAAAAATGCCTGGATATGAAGAAGGGGTAAAGAAAGAAGAAACAATCAGACTGAATATTCATTGTGAACAGCTACCCTGAAAGAGATAAACAAATATTTCAATATGATGTGACATTTTAGTTATTTGGGAACAAATATCTTGAGTACCAAAGACAGCACAACAAAGAAATATCTATGTCCTTGTTTAAAAATGTACCTATTCATTTCTACAACCCTCATCTCTTGTGGCAGGATGTACGTTTTTCCATTGTATCTTCCAATTCATTCCTCTCTCAGCGTAATCCATCACTGACAGAGGCAATGAGGGTGTAGGTGTTTCTGTGTGTCTGTGACACTGTCTGTATCAGAGGAAAGAGGCCTGTGTGTCAGTTAGGGGCTCGCTGGCTGTGGGAATGTCTAGTTCAAGCAATATAGATACCAGAGTGTGTTGCTATTTTGGGCTGTTTAAGCTTTCCATCTGTATGTGTGTGTGGTATGTCTGTGTCAGATTATTGCACATGAAGAAAGTTATTAGACTGATTAAGTTGTACAGTCCATGCCCCCTTTGTGACAGTGTAACAGCATGCAGAGGTACCATATACAGTAAACAATGTCAATGCTGGGTACCTCAGTTTCTCAGTCCGTCATCACAATTGACCTTATTTCCTCAGGGGCCATTTTGTCTAGACGAGTCTGAAATTTTGTAAAGTGGGCAAGATGTCTTAAGATGCAGGCAGGCAATGTTCTACAAGCATAAAAATAGAAAGGGATATGTGTCCCCTCTGCAAAAGTGCCACTGAAAGAAAGAGGTGGCCATCTGTCAGTGATATAGCCCAGTATGAAGGGTGTTGTGCCTGCACATATTCACGCTGGATTTATACGACTGCAAGTCTGAATCAGAATTAAATATTGTAAACATGGTTACTACAGGGAATCTAATTTAGATTCAGGATGCAGCTCAATCATGTGCAATACATCTGTCAAGTGTTGAAGGGTTAGGCTAATATCAATGGGTAAAATCAGACACAGGGCCATAAATAAAAACCTACATATATGTCTGCCACGACCCACGTTAATCCTCACCTCAAATAACCACAACTCATTACAACATTTCTGATGCTAGTGAGGTTTAAATACTCACATAATGATGACAAACAACAGGAGACATGCAGAAACCTGTGCGAAAGTGAATGGATCGATCCAGACTACAAAGGAAGAAACTATAGCACACTGTCATCAAAGATAAATCCATTGTGGACATTCACCCACATGGGAGAGTCCCAGTATAACCAATGTCCTCTACAGTTTGTCACCATAACTCTACTGGATAAAATGGGAGTTAAGCGCCTCACTCAGGTTCACCTTGATATTTTTAGAGACAGTCATGACTTTTGAACCAGTGGCTCTCGAATGAAAAGAATAGTCCTCTCCTCGCGGAGAGAAAAGCACATGCTAAAGAGCAACAATACTCCATTGTAAGGTAATCTCACAGAAAAGCATGAAATGACCATGACCTCCTAACACAACATTATGTGATGTTGGCATGTAATGTGTTAAATTATTTGGTGGTGGCACACTTGGGTTTCGGCAGTTTACTTTGTTTGGTTTAGAAAAAGATTGTGTTTTAAAATAAAATAACTATGTTTGTTACATAGCTGACGTGAGTACATTGAAAAGTACATAAAGGATGCAAGTATGTAAAGTGAATAGAAGTCAACGCTGACTGTTTTACACAGGACACAAACAACAGTCTCCTGGGGGAAAGTCCTGTGTTTCTTTGATTCATCAACCACCCCAACCTCCCTCCATGGACTCTTTATACCATCTGTGGGGCCATGACTTTAACCATCGCCCACTGTGTGACATTGTAGAACCAAGAAATTTGTGTGTCCACCATAACAAAGGATCCAAACTGACTTTCCATCGACATTGTTACCACGGGACCGGCAACATGTTACATGCCACCACACATAATGCAGTGTTTAGAGGTTGTGGCCATTTCATGTATCTATGAGACCAGGTTGTCAATCAAGAGTTTAATGTATCCAAAAGTGTGTGTGTGCAGTTTCATATGGATGCTAGCATATACAGAAGTTCAAGTGTCTTTAGCTTCTATAATGTGATGTATATGAGTGAAATGGAATATATTTGAAAATACAAACGAACTTTTTGCTGTATGAAATCCAAACACACACCTCTGACAAGCCACTGCTACCTTCTATGACCAACAAATTAACAGTCAAGAAGGGCTTTATAAGATGGCGCAGAGTTGACAAGTTGCCACAAATCACATTTGATTTGAACTATTTATATGATGAGTTAAAGAAAAGTTGTAATAATATTTCAACCTTTTACAGAAGCTAGGGGGGAACCAGGAGCAATTTTATTGATTTGATACCAAAATTCTGACATTTAGTTATATAAGAGATAAATTAACAAATAACACAGCAATTAAGGATTAGATATTGTTGGCTAATTTATGATTTCATGCTAACATTACTAACATAAATGTCTCAGCAGAATTCAGCGCTGTGTGAAACAAATCTGATGAAGGATTTTTGAATATAGCCAATGTAACAAAGATCAAAATCTGCTATAGACGCTTAACACATGATCTGCTCCTGGAAAGCAGCAGCCTGCTGTCTCAGCTCTAATTAATGTCCTGCAGTGTAAGAAAGTGACGTGGTCCAGGAAATAAATGCACACTATGAGCTGTACATTGTGGAAGCCTAAATGGAAATAAAATTCCAGCAGAGTTAATGAATCACAATCCATTTCTATTTCTGGTCAGTAGAAAAATGCACTGTGATTCATCTGAGTAGATAATTATGATAATCATCAGATAATGCATAGACATTAAAATACTGAATCACAGGGCTCTTTCTGAAAATCTATTAAATGTATTTTTTTCAATTAATGTAAAAAAGAGAAAAGCATGAATCACTCAAGTTCATTTAGAGTTGAGACCTCACAAAAAAAGATTTATCTTGTTCCAGCTTACAAAAGATAAGCGAGCTGTTGAGATAAGAGTTGCATGTCTGGGGTACTTAAAGCAGCCAGTGGAGTATTTTCCCGGCTTGGCACTGTTGTTTTGTTCCCAGCTCAACCAGAAATAAATCTATACAGTCCCATGTAAAGGTCATAAAAAAGATTTGAGCTCAATTGGGTGCAGTCAGGCAGAGAAACATGCTTCAATGGAAGAAATTCAAAATGACTTTCCCAAATTGATTGAACAGCTACTCTAAAGTGGGGCTGAGCCTCAGGCGTTGCATTTCACAGAGGAATATTTTCAAAACTTTATCCGCAACCTCATTGTAAAGGAAAAACAATGATCACATCATCCTGTAGCGGTCCTGCTGAAAAAAGAAAGACGCTTTAAATTAGAGAGAAATCCCATCACATCACGGCCTGAGGTTGGAAATGTCTTTTCATTAGCTTAGATGACAAAGACAACTTGAGAGCGTAACCTTTATACTTTCAACATTCCTCCATACCTACTCCTCTCCTTCACCTTACACACCTCAAGAATGCTACCACGTCAATTAAAGCCTATCTTCCAGCTATCATATACCCCAGGGTAGTTAGACAGGCTGCCACAGAAAAGGTCAGTCACAGCTTTAACAATGGTGCAGGGAGAAATAAAGACACTGAGAAGTTGGAGGAGTGTTGTTGTTGGAAATGACAGGAAGAGCTGGCACCAAACAACAGCAGGTCAGATTAGTCTTCACTGCTTTACAAAATTTTGTGAAATTCATCACAAAGACTGTTTAAACTTGGTTTTGTCTACTTCGTACCTTCAGTGGATTATAGCACAAATCGGACAAATGCTTCTTAAAGAGCTTTAAGTAAAATTATATTTGGACAAGTTGTGGCTAAATAAGAAAAACAGCAATCAATTGCCCCAGAAAACAGTCACTTTTACTATTGATCAATCTGCCAATCTTTATTTTGCCTGGTCAATAAAATTCGGAAATGAGGAAAAAGACAATTTTCCCAGAGCCCATGGTGAAGTCTTCATATTGCTTGTTTTGTCCAACCAACAGAGCAAAACCAGAGAATATTAAGTTTGCTATAAAAGAGGACAAAGAAAAGCAGCAAATATTAATATTTGAGGAGGCAGGACCAGTGAATTTTGGGGATTTACAGCCATCCTAGCAACTCTGTGAGACTGGACTGCTGTGTGTACATGCTAACACCAGCAAAAGTGTAATATCCAACCCCAGATTAACTCTCGTTTGGTGTTCAGTGGGTTGTTTTGGGTGCTGTATCTCTTATTGCCTGCTGCTTATGGTCTGGCACCTGGTTGCTACCTTTTTTGTAAAGCCCCAACCTGTGGGAGTACACGTCCATTAACTACCCAAGCACAGGAAATAAGAAGGAAATAAGAAAATACAGGCAGAGGGCAAAGTCTTTGCAGAAAAATACACCGCCACACACCTCTAGTATGCATGTTTAGCTGGTAAAACTAATTAGAATGTATTCTCAGAGGAACATGAATATCTATAGTAAAGTTTACAGCAATCCATTCAATAGCTGATAATAGTTTATAGACAGTGGACAGCACTGTCACCTCACAGCAAGTTCAAACCTGGGGTGGGGGAGCCCTTCTGTGTGGAGTTTGCATGTTCTCTCCTGTGTCAGCGAACCAAGGGCATTTCTCAGGGTTCTCCAGCTTCCTCCCACAATCAAAAGACACGCCTGTCAGGTTAATTGGTGACTCTAAATTGGACATAGGTGTGCATGTGAGCGTGGATGGTTGTCTCTCTATGTGTCAGCCCTGTGATAGCCTAGCGGCCTGTCCAGGGTGTACCCCGCCTCTAGCCCAGTGTCAGCTGGGATAGGGAGGATCACCAAAGTCCGTAGAGTTCACCCTCTGGGGACCATGAATATCAGAAGAAAATCTAATGGCAATTCATCAAGTAGTTGTTGAAATCTTTCAGTCTATAGAACAATTCACTGAGTAGTGCCAACCATCCATACTGCTAAATGAGTACCAAATTACTGACTGACTTATGAATTATTGACTAATCATTTTAACTCTTGTTGCACAATAATGTTTATAGCCAGAGGGAATGTATTCACTCATTTGCCATCCTAACATTCCTCCTTTCATCTGTGCTATTTCAAAGTTAAAAATGTCTCCTCATCTTTCACTTTATGTGCCTATAACTTGTATTGAAGATCCTGCATCCTGCAGATTCATTAACTTCAATAGATCCCTCTAATGACAAAATCCATGCAAAGATATTGCTTCTTATATAAATGACAGACAGCAGTGAATGCATATTGTAAATTCAAATTAGCAACTCAGAGGTATCCAGAGAGACATGCATAATATAAGTTAAAACACCAGCAGGTTCCAGCTCCATCAATCCTGTTAGAGCATTATTATACAGCCTCATCTTTTTTTGTTAATGTAAATCAGTCTGTTGTGCACAACAGAGGATGTGTTCATGCTTTGAAGAGCGAGATAATGCGTGGTATTTTCACTGCGCTGTTGGCAGCCTCTTTTATGGCCAACAGCTTTAACTCCAATAACAGACTCAGACTGTAAAAGAGAAATCATATATCGAACTATTAGTGACGAGATGGTTGCTTCTTCACAGCATGTTTGCTATTACAGTTTGTTCCTTTCTGCATTCATTCGCTGCACAAAGTTTTCAAAAGGCAGCCAGACAGAGCCGAGATGGAAACTCTCCATTTTGGCAGAGGGTAAGAGAAAGTAACAAACTAAGCTGTATGACGTGATTACGTGTGCCACACAGACCCTTGTGTAATCAGAACCGCTGCCCACATCTAATCTTGTGTGAAGAGCACCCTCCCCACACCCAACACAAACGCACGCACACACATACAACCATCAGCCCGTAGACGGCCAGTAAAGAAATTGTCTTTTGATGATGAACTCCTCAGCATGGTGATTTGAGCTCGAAGTCTGACATTTACATGAGGAAAGCTTCAACAGCAGCATCCGTCTCTCATCAGAAATAACCGCTATTGAGTCCACTTGTATGACCTAACATGAGAAAATCATCATGCTGAATTTATTTTCTGCACTGATGAAGGCAGCTCTCACGCTGATTGGTAGGTCATACAATGTTTCCAGTCTCTTATCATCAAAAGCGTCCTGTTGAAGGTCCAGAGCCAGATCAAGCAGGTCTCATGGCTGGTGGTTGATGAAGTAATAGCACAAATACATAAAATAGCATGAAATGACGGCTCAATGACAAAAATAAACTACAATTATTGCCACAGGGTTGTATGCCTCAGCAAACTAGTCAAGTTGCAGTTACAGTTTACATCCATGTCGGTCTAGACTCAACTGTAGCCATGACAGTAGACAGTGCTTCAAATATGGATGTTGCTGCAAAGAAGCTTTATATTCTAAACCATGGATGCCTCACACACACCTTCAACCCGGCAACAGAGAAGATATATGCAATCAGCACAGTTTCAAGGTGGACACATGAGATCACCAGTTAAGTGTCTGACCGAATGTCTCTCCCTCTGTTAATGAGTTACAACATTGAATAATGACTGGAAAAGTGTTTTTGCAGAACGTTATGATGTCACAGTGACAATGACCTTTGACTTTTTGGATTTAAAATTTCACTAAATGTATCCATGTGTTAAATGTTGGCATAATTAGGGTATGAAGTCGTAGTTGTGACAAAAAACATGTTTTTTGGGGGGGGGAGGGGGTCGGCATTTTTTGCCTTTAATTGATAGGATAGTGAAGTGTGAAGGGGGGAGAGAGAGAGAGAGGGAGAGACATGCAGCAAAGGGCCACAGGCTGGAGTCGAACCCGGGCCGCTGCGGCAACAGCCTTGTACATGGGGCGCCTGCTCTACCACTAAGCCACCGACGCCCCGACCAAAAACATGTTTAATGGACTGCACTTATGTAGCGCCTTTCCAGTCATCTGACCACTCAAAGCGCTTTTTACACCACGAATCACATTCACCCATTCACACACATTCATACACTGGTGGCCGAGGCTACCGTACAAGGTGCCATCTGCTACTCAGTTTTTAACAAGTTAAGTTTTTAACACACTCACGTACCAATGGAACAGCCATCGGAGGCAATTTGGAGTTCAGTATCTCGCTCAAGGATACTTCGACATGCTGACTGGAGGAACTGGGGATCGAACTGCTGATCTTCCTATTGGTGAACGACCCACTCTACCTCCTGAGCCACAGCCACACTAATCAGTTCATCCTTGAGTAAAAGTGGATGTTTGTGCCAAATTTTAGGAAAATTCCCTCAATGCATTCTTGAGATATCACGTTTTTTGCACTTATTATCGCGTATATTTTGCCAGATATTTAATACTCTATTGTTTTTAAAACTGGGTCCAGTGAGTGACCCTGACCTGGGGAACCCATTGGTTGTTACTGGTTGTGAACGTTAAATGGTTGTTACTGTACTTAGTGTTACTGTAATTTGAGGCATTTTCTGGCAAAGAATTTCCTTCAGGATAAATAAAGTTCTATTGAATTGAACAGAATTGAATCAAACTGAATTTATGTGAATGGGATGGACAGACAACCTGAAAAACACAATGCCTCCAGCCAACGGTTGTCGCTGGCACTGAGGCAAAAATCTAAAAAGAGCTATTTTGGTCCTCAGTTTTAAAAATAGGACCCGAAATTGGCCACACACCTGGAAGCTATTGTGGAATCTGAGACCTCCCGATCAATGCTCGGGCACAAAGCCAGCCTCTGCTCCAAACTTGTGGGTGCTGTGTTGAGGAATCCCTGCCTTGTTTCCCTTAGCGAATATCTGTTTCCATGCAGAAAACATCCTTCTCACTCATTCATGCAAGCACCTAATAATTACAGATTACCACATGGAACCATGCGTTTGGTTAAAGGACATCCTTTGACTGAAAATAACAATGCCTCTCCTGACATGTTCCTGCTCTGTTTTAGCAGCCGAAGTGGGAGGACTTGGAATAGCAGGCTGATGTTATCACTCCTTTGTGCAAAGCTATGAAGCGGCTCAATGACACAGCGTGTTAATGTGATGCTTTTGTCAAGGAACTCTGTGGATTTTACTGTACAAGCACGTCCCAGCATAATCTGGCATGGAAAGGCAACTGTTGAAGTGGGACTGTATGTGTGTTTGCCAAAGGCTAAGATTATAATAGATTGTCCAAATTACGTGATGCTAATGGGCTGCTAATTCATTGTTTGATGATGAATGAAACTTGTGCTATCTTGGCTCGCTGGTGTGACTGGCTGCTGTTTGGTTTTAAAAGAAGTAAGCGTCAAAGACAAACGCCTTGAGGGGAAAGACAAAAAGGGACACAGTATTTAAGACGTCAGGACAACAGCAAACAAAACCCAGCGAGCCAGTGTGCGGGGAATTTAAAAAAAAAAAAAGAAAAAGAAATCTGGCAATAAAGCTGCCATCAGTATCTCACCTTGCACAGCTGCTCTGCATGAATGACCATGGTCTCCCGAAAATCTGTTTTTGTGATGTTCGGCTTAGTGCTAGCAGTCATATCAGGACATCAGTCTTCTTCTGATAAAAAGCTCAGGGGGAAAATCCAGCCTGGTCTGAGTTTTGCCAAAAGATAGAAGACGTAACACTGGTCCTACGTTTTGATGCCTCCCTTACTTGCAATAAATGGCATAAGGCCACAGTGACCCATGATCAGACTTTGATTTACTGTCACAAATTTCAAAAGGGATTACCGCTGATTTTAAATAAAGACTCTTAAAACATTTAATCTGAAAAGTAAGATGCCAAGGCTGAACAGTGACACATCACCTCTACGCTTTGGCTTCGTGGAAGACAGAGATTCATGGCTGTGGACTGCTCTGTGTGGTAGTTAGTGGTGTCTCGCCATGTTGAGTTTGACGGCGTTCTGCGTCCATTGAGATCAATGATGCCGCGAGAGGGCATTTATCTTCTGACGGATTCCTTGTGATTGTGGTGAACGCGTAACGAGGTGCCTGTGGGCGTCTCCTTCTGTCACCGTCACAGTTTCTCTTTGTCACACACACATACACACACAGGTGCAAAAACACTAATCTGAACACCTCCCCACCTTCCAACACACACACTCAAACATCCACAGATATACTGACAGAGAAGAAAATTCCTGCCCATTGTAAAGCTTCCTCACAATAGAGAACCATATATAACAGCTGGCAGTTCCCATTTAAGGCATGCTCCTCTCTACGGGTCATACTTCAGTCTGATAGATTTGTACTATTACAATGTGATGATCACAATAGAGCCATTAGATGGTTGGCTGCACCCTTTCTTAACATGAAATGACTTTGCATGCCTGGAAGCTACAACGTCATTGTAACAAGGTCCACAAATTCATCCAGTTCATTGCGTCCAGAGAAACAAGCAGCTCCTCATTCAAACTCCAAATTTTCCACTTTAAACAGGATGTGAGGTCATCCACTCCCCTTCAGTTGAACAACTCGCATTGGACTGGCTGAACATGTCCAGTAAATGCTTTTAAAACATCAGCAACCACAAATGATTTGCTAAGTGCACAAGGGCTGCTTAATGGTCCCTCTGGATGTGCCTTTACATTAAGTTTGCATAACGTTTGAGGCTTTGGCTTCTTCTTGGAACTTAATAATTATAAACTTAGTAATTATAACTCCGAAAAGTTTCTGAGATGATGAACAGCAGTGCTGCTCCTCTCTGAATTACTGTAAAGATCTCCCATGAAACCTCATATTCTGCACATTCAGCTCAGTTCATGAGATAAAGTGAGTTTATTACTGTATATGTTAACAGCGTCCAAAGTCGCTGCCAGCCCACATGACTAATGTTATTCAAACATAAAGCGCTGCTAAAAACAGAAACCTTGTCTGACAGCAGCCTTCAAAATCCTGTAATTCATCTTCATCATTGAAGTTAAAAGGGCTGCTTTGGATGTTTTTCTTTAGTGGAACTTGGTTCTATATATATATCAAATGTGTGTATTTCAAAATGACAGTGTGTGTCTGTGTATGAGAATGTGTGTTACAGAGACAAATGCAAGGAAACTGATGCTGGCAGTCTGAGGTGTAATTGTGCCTTGTGCTTCAGTAGTTTATCTAATAGCTTTTTTAAATGTTTGTTTAATCACTTGGATCTGGCTATGCACTGGAAGTCCAAGACGCTTCCTGGCTCAGTTTTACTGATAACAGTATCAGCTCAAATAGGCGCCAGTCCAGTTCTTTAGAAAAAATGTCTGATTGGAACAAACTGTCAGTTCACTTCTGAATACAATTACTTACAATGCAAAAAAATGTTGATATTATGGAGGAATCTTTGAGGCTGCCAAATTTTGTGTTCCTCATTTCCAGGAATTACTGAAATTCTGCAATGAATCTCGTGTAAATTGAAAAAACAAACAAACACAAGAATTCTACCTTATTAATAAAAGCACACTGTGAAGGAATAAATCCTCTACAAACAACCAATGAATGATTGCCTTGCTGTCATATCCTCAAGTAGTCACATCTTTTTATGATATGTAAATGGCTGCATCTGAGGAGCATTCATTTCCTGTCACAGCATGGGTGAGCATCCTCAAACAATAAGCCATTACTGGCAGCCTATCTTGTTTGAGCAGCAGGACCTCGATCCATTCCAGCAAAGGACCAGTGAACAAGAGGCAGGCTGGGTGACAGCAGGGAGGTGGGGTTGGGTGCCAAGGCCTTCAGAGTGTGACACCGTACTAATCAGGGTGGGGGTGGGCGAGTGTAACAGGGGACCTACACTTGACCTAGGATTGCTTGTTAATGCGTAAACACTGAAAGCCTGACTCGTGCTTTTTATTTATTCTTGATATGAATCAAATCTGGGGTGCACATGCATTAATGTCTTACTTGGCAACTTTTGCAGCTCTAATGGCGAGCACTGGAGAGATTGATTTTTGGATTGTTTGTTGGCCTTTTATGAGTAATAAATGACGCACATATAATGCAAGCAGGAAATAACTTAGTATCCATAATGTGGATATCAACTGGATTTTGATCAGAGCTGACTTGCATGTAAGGCAGTGTCTTAAAAAAATAGGCATCGGCTTTGAAATTGGTCATGATCAGCAGGCTGGGAGATTGATGTGATGCTGATGCCTGCCCGTTAATGACCTGTCCCCTCCTCCCTACAATTCTCTATTCCTGCAGCTGCTGTTTTTAAAGGCTTTAATTGGGCAAAGTCACTCAAGGTAACCAGGGCCTCATGGGCCTGTGTCTGAGCAACCTGATTACTGTGTGTGTGTGTGTGTGTGTGTGTGTGTGTGTGTGTGTGTGTGAGTGTGTGTGTGTGTGTGTGTGTGTGTGTGTGTGTAAACACCGGCTGGGTAAAGGCACCACCCTGGGGCATACTGAAGTCAGCGAGGAGGAGATGTAATTGCTTGTGGTGGCAAAATGACTAACAAAATAATCCAACTTTTTGCTTTGATTAAAATTCAATTTCATTGCCAAAATTTTGGTGAGAAAACGTATGCTGGGTAAAATCCTGGCCCGAATACACACAAAGCTGATGATGATGACTGAAAGTGGATTGTGGATTCTTTTGTTTTTTAGCAGTGCTAACAGCATGGCTCTATGAATGGTAATGTGGTTCTGTCAATTGGTCGGTCCACCACTTTGGTCTAGACTGATGTAGCTCTGCAACTACAGGACTGATTGTTATGAAATTTGGTACAGAGATTTATGGTGTCCAGAGAATACATATTGCTGACATTGAGGAACAGAGAGGCACAAGAATGTGAACAAGTCTCAGTTTTCTTGGATTGTGGACAAAGAAAAACTAGTAGAGTTGTAGAGTAAGCTGTAGCCAGTCTGTAGCCACTTTCTCATTCAGAGCGGGAATATCACGCCCTTATGCCGCCTTGGTATTCTGTATATAAGGTGAACATTGTTTTGATTACATATTATGTTCGCGACCTCCCGCGAGAAATTTAAAAAACAGCTGTTAGCAGTAAATGTCCGCAAATCAAGAAAACAATGAGTCGGGAGCTCCTTACCTTCCGCGCAGGGGACAAGATCAACTGCCATATAACAGAGAAGGTAAATGATTGTTATTGACACATTGACGCCATTGTTGTTGTTTAGCAAGCGCTGCCAATGCATATTTTGTTTGTCACACCAGACGCCGACACTGTTGTGTTACATGTCACACCATAATCACACATTGGAGTGGAATGATGCTGCCGTCTTTTGGTCCTGTGTAAAAATGCAAAGAAGGCATAAAGAAGGAACTTTGTAGCAGCCCTATCTTGCAATCTCTGTTTAAAAAAATTTGTATTTAATTCAGCATGTATCTGATCCACCAACTGGCACTTATATTTGTGAGAAATCAGAATTTATAGAACGATTCATCTATGATTTCCAGGGTCTCCTCCCACTAAAATAACGTAGCTAATCTACGGAGGTTGGTGGCAAGTTGAGGCAACAAAATCAAGATAGATAGTTTATCTTTATGGATCATACTTGCCAAATTGACAAGACTGGTTAACATATGACACCTTTTATGTTGTGTTTCTAGAGTTATCTTCTTTTGCAGGCATGTAAGGAACTGTTAATAGGTCGCATATTTTTGAAGGAGTTTGGCGTAATATTTTCCATCTGGAGCAGGATGGGAAATAATCTCAAAAGGAATCTAGTTGTAGTCTTGCAAACAGTGACTGTAAGATCCTAAAACAGCAAAATCTTCTAATGTGTGAATTAAAACTCACATTGTCTTTACATGTGAGAGGGTGTCAGACTTTAGTCTTTAAGAAGTCTTATCAAAGACCTATAGTGTATGGGAGGCATTAGTCTTGCTCTTAGTCTTGAGACTCTCTCAGTCTCTGTCTCTCTCTGTCTCACTCACCCTCTCCATAAATAGCTCAGGGTCTATTTCAGTACCACAGATACTTGAGACAGAACAGAAAAATGAGTGGGCCTGGATTAAATTGCAGGTATCAAAACAATAAAAGCCAGTTTTCCAGTTTAAGTCAACTAATTAGAAGGTCGCCCTGAGAACAGCCCTCACCTAAGCTGCACAATATGGTCTGTGTTTTATTTTTCCCCCATTGTCCACATTGAAGCTATAATCCCCTGTGGCATACTGTACTCAGCAACATCTTTATCATGTAATTGAAAGGCAGTTGGACCTGCATCCCTTATTGTGGGTGGATAATTAAATCAAAACACATCTTGATGGACTGGAATAGTAATGCATGAAGAAGACAGAGAGCCACGTTTTGTAATTAAAGCACTCAGGGGCAGACAGCGGCCTAGTAGTCATTTGTACGACAGCTCCTTACAAAGCACAAACTCATCTACGGAGAGGGAGACAGCGCAGCCGCCCAGATCTAGGACAGTCAGAGGCTCGAAGTGAGAGAAGAGTCCGCAGCGAGAATGTAATGCCATTTTCCAGGCAGCCACTAGTAATCAGGTTACTGTACCCGTCTGCTCAATGCACAGAGGGGATCCTCCTCCTTTTACTGCCATCCCTCATCATTAGCAGCTGCAAGTAGCAACACAGCTATACTGTAAGTAATGACTTGGGCTGGCTCTGCAAGAGGGGCTCAGTGTCCTCGTTCGCCACAGTTTTGTCTTAATGGGCAGGTAATAGGGAAAGAGGAAATTGGCCACCGGGGTCTGGAGAGGGCTCTTGCTCTGCCAGGATATGAGGAGTTATCAAAGGGGGAGGGAGTTAAAGTAGAGGCAGGGAGAGAGTAGTGCCTGAGGGAGGGTGTTACCGCCCAGTCGTCATTTCCCGTCTTCGTCCTTCAATCATGTTCTCTCCCTAGCCATCATGGCCACCCGTTATCTGTCAGAGTCACTCTCAGATGTGTATGTGTGATATCAGGAAGAAGGGAGGATCTGGAATGAATTTGACAAATTGGATTTTGTGTTGGTTTGTTTGAGCCATTCAGAATGATTTTAACTAGGACAATAGGCACAATTTTGACGTTTAATCAGCTGGCAAAAAAACTCAAAATAGACATCAATGAATATATAGTATGTATCACATCACAAAATGTTCATTCCAAAACACAACCTTGCAAAACATTGACTGACAGCCAATTTAATTTGTTTTCCCAGCAACATCCACCCGTAGCAATACAATATCCGACAGTAATAACTCCATAACGACTACATTTTTTCAGAAATGAATACACTTGGTTAAGGTTAGTGAAAGATTGTGGTCTCAGAGAGAGTGCTTCAAATAGTTCTAAAATAAAATGCCAAAAATGAAGAAGATGAATTAAGACACACCTAACATTTCTTCTATATGCACAACTATCAAAGATAAAACTTAAATAAACACGTAGGAAAGTACGGAAAGTCAGCTAAGATCTGTATCCTCTGTTGTAATTCAGTGATCTGTCAGCGTCGCTCTGTTCTCCCGTCATTCTTCTTCCTTATAGGTTAATTATAGTGGGAGATGTGCAGCAGCCTTTGAGCAGCGGAGGAGACGTAGCACTCTTACAAGACTATAATGTCAGCTTCTTTTATTACCGTCCAGCTGGTGATCTGCTGCTGATGGAGGAATTACAACTCCAATTTCAGCACTGACAGAAACCCTGCAGGTATTACTGAGTGCTGATGAGGGAAATGTACAAGTCAGGGTCAGGTAATGGGAGTTGGGGTCAAGCAGCTATTTTTAAAACTGATGAGGTCAATGAGAGAGAGTGTGCAGACTGTGTAATGTTTTCTGATTACAAATGACTCTCTTTTCTTACGGCAGCATGGGAGGGGTCTAATGTCAGGATGGATTATCCAAATTCATTAATTGGTTTCTTTTGTCCTCTCAGGGCATTTCTGTCTATCAGGCTCCGCTCTTAAAATCAGACAGATGAGTTTCTTCTGTTTGATTTCTGACTCATGACAGATGTATTCTGAGATCTACATTCTACCTGATCCAAATCAGTTTGGTTTCAAGAACGGTCTCTCCACTAAAACTGCACTGCTGTCAATGATAGAAAACTTTAGATTAGTGAGGAGGGATGTCCAGTGCTGGATCTGCCTGCAAACTTGAAACAGTAAATCACCTAATCCTCTTGTCCATCTTTACCAAAGTACACAATTCTGGCATAGCACTGAGTCGTACCTGACACATGCAGAGATCATTTAAAGTTTATTTACATTGGGATACCACATGGATCTGTTCTTGGTCCACCACTCTTCTCAGTATAAAACGTCTCCCTTGAACCAATTATCCGCTCATATGGCTTTTCTTATCCCTGGCATGGTGATGACACCTAACTCTTTCTGTCCTTCCCATCAGAATACCCACTGTCTCAGTACGGATATCAGGCTGCATTGGTATCCCAAAATGGATGACTGAACGTAAGAGAGAACTAATGCTGTTGCTCATCTAGGACAGTGTCTGTCTGTCAAGCTGTAATGCTAATTGTAAATAAAAAGGGAATTCAGGAAAAAAGAGAAAAAGTCAGAAAAACTCTACAAAGTCACTAGAATTAATTTCTAGGCACCATGGTTATGCCTACCAAATTTAATGGCAATCCATTTGATAGGTGGATTCATTCATTCATTCATCTTCTAACCGCTTCATCCTCTAAATCTGGACAATTTAGAGTTACCAATTAACCTAGTCCCCAATCTGCATGTCTTTGGACTGTGGGAGGAAGCCGGAGTGCCCGGAGAGAACCCACACTGACACGGGGAGAACATGCAAACTCCGCACAGAAGGGCTCCCACGCCCGGGATCGAACCGGCAACCCTCTTGCTGTGAGGCGAGAGTGCTAACCACCACACCACCGTGCCGCCCCTTGATAGGTGGATATTTTCCTAAAATCCAAAAATGTGAACTTCTTATGGTGGCATGAAAGGAAAAGCCTGGGAAACCCAAAGACGGTAGGCCTACCATACACTAGAGGACTTTGAAAATACTTTACAAAGACTAAAGTCTGACACCATCTCACATCTAAAGACAGCCTGGCTTTTTTAGTCCCACACTATAAGAGCCCTGACACACCAAGCCAACAGTCTGTCATCAGTCAAAGTTGGGCCGTCAATGAGCATCTGTCACCCTAGCCTTTGTGGTGTGTCCCACACCATTGCCCTTCAGTGGCCCTTGTCTGCTTTTTTTCAGCCAATTTTAGTCAATTCAGCATTCAGGCAAAGTCGAGAAGGAGTAGGATCAAAACAAATATGTTACGTAAGGTGAGATTAGTTTTCTTTAGCCACTGAACTCTTTAGCAGAAACGTTTTGTGATGTGTTATTGTTCATTGGCGCATTGTAAATATGCTCTGTTCTTTAACACTGGATTGTTATGTGCTAACTAGCATCATAAAGGTCTTTCAGTATCCCTGTTTGAATGACTATTACAGACTAATGTTGTCTGCTGGTTTGGAGAGTTATTTTACCTCACACAGGCGTAGAACATCCATGCTGGTTAGCCACTGGCTGTAGACTTTGTAGTGTGTTCATATGCAACTTTTGGGCAGAGACACAGGCAACGTGAGAGTGGGCTTTTGTTGCCACTAGTCGGTTTGGTGTCCCTGGACCTTAAGACTGTGCAAAGACTGGAGATCTTGCAGGATCACTAATTTCAAAACTGCAACTACTATTTCCCATTCAGCTCCAGTTGGACAAAATAGGGTCACACTCCCTATAAGGCAACATTTTGTTGCCTCAACGCACTTCAAACCTATGTTTGTTAGCTGCACCATTTTAGTGGGAGAAGACAATGAAAATGAAAGGTGAACCATTTCAAAAATTGAGTTTTCTCACTAAAGACTCTTGCTGCTTCCTGTTGTGCTGGAGAGAGCGCAGCTGTTGTTTGTTGACAATGTTCACATCATTGAATTTCACTATTTGTATGAGCCAAGACCAAAAACTTACAATAATATCAGTAAATGTTGATTTTGTTGAAAAGTCGAACTGAAGAAAAGACTGATTTGAGACAGTTATGACTGAGTTTTACAACCACCTTGCAACAAACAATGGAGATCACGGGAGCGTGCACCAACTGAGGTAAAAATCTTATGATTTTGTTCAAACGTTGGAAATTTATTTGCAACAGTTAAATTGCTTGAAAAGTCATTTGGTGTATCATCTGGGGAACATGAATGTCTGTACAAAATGTCATGGCAACGCATCTTAAAGTTGCTGAGATATTACAGTCAGAAGTGGTGACTAGCATAGCTAAAAGTATAACAAACTTAACTTTAGTAAATTTGCTTGTTTAAACTTGTAGATCAGCTGATCTACAACTCTGAACCACTAAAACGTGTGAGAGACTAATGGAGAGG